>NW_006408637.1:7023392-7030629 GCF_000296735.1 Chrysochloris asiatica
TCAACTAGAAGAAGAAAGAAGAGGAATGAAAGAGTAATCTGATACAATTTGATGAACTTGACATACACCTATGGATGCAGTAGCTCAAAAGAGGGAACAAATCTTTACAGCGAGGATCATCCCCATCCATTTGATACACAGAGTAGACAGGAACAGCAACTTGGACACTGGCTACCCAAAATGGGGGGACTACAAAGGCAAGAAGTGACTGGCTTATAAACTTTCAAGAGGGAGTCTAGATCCAGAGGGCATGGAGGATGGTAGACTCTCCACTGAGTTGTATCCAATCTGTCTGGGCGGGACTGATGAAAGGAGATGGGGATAGCACTCATGTGGTACAACAGTGAATAATTGTTATCAGGACTGGCTGTGAGGGTTGGAAATGTAAAGGTAGACATTTTGTAGCAAAAGGAGGGGACTGGTTGACTCTGCAATCCAGGAGCGAAGGTCCCTGAAACCATCAAGGGAGAAGAGCGGAGTGCAAGCCCCTACCCAGAGAAGCAGTGATGCCAGAGATGGAGGCAGAGACAATGATGTGGAGAGATGGAGTGCCTGAGGACTTTAGACCCAGAGAGGGAGAGGGGCTGTGTGTTGACGACCAGGTGGCAGGCTTGCAGGGTATATACCCTTTGGTTGGTTGATAATGCATAGAGGGAGTTGTTACCAGGCAATGAAACGATATACGATAGGATGAATGTAAAGCTAAAGTTCTCCCATGTAAGCTATCACATAATTCACAATAAAATATTAAAGAAAAAAGTCTCATTTTATGAGACATTTAAAAGAATCAAAACTATATCTATAGTGAGCTCTTAGACTCCTAATCTGAAAATAATTTATTATATTTTTAACTTTATAATATTCTATATTAAAACAAGGACAATTCCAAATCCATACTTTTTACAAGATTAACATTCTAGACAGGTGTTTTCTTTAAAAGCTCCCCCTAGATTCTCAACCCTCACACCTACCCCCACCAAACAAATCTTTCTTCTGTATATCACAGCACAGGTTATTTTATGTGTTTTCTGTATTATTATTATTTTTTACTTTATAAGGAGTGTAATGTTGAATTTTAACCAGTAATATCGTTTAAAAGATGTTCAAATAAACAAAAAATATGAAAAAAAAAAGTTAGATTTGGGACTATGGCTAGGACTAGGACTGTGTTTATTGGTAGAGTTAGTGTTGAATTGGAAGAGATCCATATTTGCAGATGTGACCCAATGAAATGCAGAAATCCTTGAACATTTTCATTAATATCACATACAAGTAAAATTTTGATGAACATAATTTAAAAATGGCTGTAACATCAACTGGGAACTACCTGAAATTCAAGCCCAATTCTGAAGAGGATGTGGAACAAGGGATATCACTGTTGACATGAAGTGCATCTTGGTTGAAAGCAAAGAATAGCAGAAAGATGTTTACTTGTACTTTAGTGACTATGCAAAGACTTCCAACTACGTGGATCATGACAATCTACCAATAACACTGAGAAGAACTGGTATTCTAGAACACTTGATTGTGCTCATGAGGAACCTGTACATAGACCAAGAAGCACTTGTTCAAATAGAACAAGGGTATATGGAATGGTTTAAAATCAGGAAAGATGTGTGCCAGGGTTGTATTCTTTCACCACACTTATTCAATAGGTATGCTGAACAAATAATCCATGAAACTGGATATAAGAAGAAGAATGTGGCATCGGGATTGGAGGAAGACTCATCAACAATCTGCAAAATGCAAATGATAAAACCTTGCTTGCTGAAAGTGAAGAGGACTTAAATTACTTACTAATGAAGATCTAAGATCACAGATGTAATATGGATTGCACCGTAATGTAAAGAAAAGAAAAATTCTCACAACTGGACTAATAAATAACATCATAATAAATGGAGAATTGAAGTTGTCAAAAATTTCATTTTGCTTGGATGCACAATCAAGGGTCATGGAAGCAGCAGTCAAGATATCAATGACATATTATTACATTAGGAAAGTCTACTGCACAAGACCTCTTAAAGAGGATATCAGTTTGAGGACTAAAGTGCACTTGACACAAGCCATGGTATTTTCAATAACCTAAGAGGTGGCTCTTTGGGTTAATGTGCTCGATTGCAAGGTCGGTTTGAACCACAAGGTCAGTGGTTCAAGCTTACCAGCCACTCCTCGGACCCCTACACAGCGTCACTATGAGTTGTTACTGACTTGATGGCACTTAACAATAACAACAATAGTACTGATGTGGTGCTATGGAATACTGCACTGGATCGCAAGGTTGGTTTGAACTGCAAGGTTGGCAATTCAAATCCACCAGTCCCCTCTTGGAAACCCTATACAGGGTCGTTATGTGTCAGAACTAACTCAAAGTCACTTGACAATATGCAAGTAAAAGTTGGACAATGAATAAGGAAGACCATAAAAGAATTAATGTATTTGAATTACGATGTTGAAGACGATTATTAAAAGTGCCATAGACTTCTAGAAGAACAAACAAATTTATGTTGGAAGCCAGGTTGGCAAGACTTAATCTCTCATACTAAGGAGGGGCCAGTTCCTGGAGAAGGACATCATGCCTGGTAAAGGGGAGAGTCCGTGAAAAAGAGGAAGACTCCCCAATGAGATGGGGCTGCTGCTCCCCTGTGCAGCCGCAATGGTTTCAGCACAACAACCATTGTTAGAATAGTCCAGGACCACGGAAACCTTTGATTTTGTTGTGTAGAGGGTCCCTAGGAGTCAGGATCCACTAGACAGCACCTAAAAACAACAACAACAACAAAAGGGTTACTAGTAAGGGTAAGGACTAGGCTAAGGCTAGGAGTAAGGCTTGGTATAGTTTTTAGGGTTACAGTTAGGTGTATTTAATTTTTTTATTGTAATGCATTTCATTTCCTTTTCATATGGAAATTTTGTAACTACATTATTCCTTCCTTTTGTTTTATGTTTGTTGTTGTTGTTGTTGCAACTGTATCTCTGGTTCTCTGTTTTCAGTCTTACAGGTCTGTTTTATTTTGCACACTTCTATATCTGACTTGAATCTTGGTGATATTATCATGTAGTCTGGTATTGTTGATTCTTTGCCTAAAGAATTCCCTCTAATATATTTTTTTAAGGTGGTCTGAGTTTCACAAATTCCTTTAATTTCTGTTTGTATGAAAAATATCCTGATTTTGTCATCATATTTGAAGGACAGTTTGGCTGGATATATTTTTGGTTGGCAATATTTTTCTTTCAAAGTTTTTTATATGTCATTCCATTGTTTTCTTTTCTGCATGGTTTCTGCTGAGAAATCCGAGTTTAGTCTTATGAATTCTCCTTTTAGATAACTTTTCATCTCTTCCTGAGCTACTTTCAGGATTCTTTCCTTGTCTTTGGCTTTGGAAAGTTTGATTATGATATGTTTTGGTGATTTTCTTTGGGGATCTAGTCTATGTGGTGTTCCTTCAACTTCTTGTATGCTTATCTTCTCTTTCATGACGTAAGGCAAGTTTTCTTTCAACAACTCTGACAACAATCTCTGTTTTGTTTTTTTTTTCTCTCTTTCTATTCTGGAATTCCTATCATATGTAAGTTATTCCTCTTGGTAGTGTCCCACATAAATCTCAGGCTTTCTTCAGAATTTTTTTTTTTTTTGGTTTTATTTTTCTGATTGTTTCTCTATCAAATAAATGTTGAGTTTTCTTCAAGTTCAGTAATTTGGCTTTCCATTGATTCAATTCTATTTCTTAGTCCTTTCAGTGTATTCTCTACTTCTGAAGTCTCAGTATTAATCTTCTGACTTTCTAATAGCTGTTTTTATATGGTTCTCCTTTTTTCAATTGTTTTGTCTGTTTGCTTCCTGATTTTTTTCCATTGTTTTGCCTGTTTTCCTTACTTTCCTCTGTAGTCTTTTCAATGTTTCTCACAATCTGCTGAAGCTGCCTAATTTACATTCTTTAACTACCTTAACAGGTGATTCTGATACCATTTCTGGTGTTCTATTTTCTGACTCTGTGTTTTGGTCACTTTACTGAGGAGCTCTGTCTTGTTTCTTTGTATTATTTGTTTTCTCCTAGCCATTGTGGTGCCATATTTATATTTAGTTGATGATTACATATTTATATTTATTTGTGTTTAGTTGATGATTACATATTGGTATATTCTCACACACTCACCACCTGTCTCCTGGTGGATGTGGGCAGAGATTGCAAGTGTGAAAGCAGTTAGTTTTCTGTTCACTGTTTGTGTAACAAAGCGCAGGGCAGGATTACATGCCTCTAGAAGCAGGGCACTGTGCTAAACTCTCAGCCCAGGCAGAGCAGGGGCTGCACAGAAGGGCATGCCACTGGTTTCTGGAATGGGGAGGGTGGGGACGGGTCACGTCTCCTGTCTACCAGAAGGGCACAAGAACAAGGGAGAATTGGACCCCCGTGCTGCCAACCTCAAGCCTAGTTCTGTACCTGATGGCTGCTTTAACAACAGCTCAAGATGGCCACATTGTTCCATGCCAGTACACCTGTGTTTCTTCTTTCTCTCTGCTCCTGTTCTGCTTCCTCTTCTAGTCTGCTCTTAGTCTATCTCTCTGGTGTATCCTCTGATGCTCAGGGTTCCAGGATCATCATCTGTAACTGTTTCACTTGGTCTCTCAGGTGTTTGTTGCAGAGGGTCAGCTCAGTGTATCGATGCACCCCACCATCTTACCCTGGACTCCTGAACAATATTTCTTAATGATCAGACCTCATCGTTGTATAAACAACCCTCTCCCCATTTATTGAATAGCATTCCACTGTAAGCCTGTACCACTGTAAGCTTGGAGCCATGCCCCCACTGAACAATATTAAACTGCTTCTAATTCTGGTGTGGCGCTGTGGGCTAATGCATCAGACTACAAAGTCATTCGAACTGCAAGGTTGGTGGTTCAAGCTCACCAGCTGTTCCTTGGAAACCCTATAGAGGGTCAGAATCAACTCGACGGCACTTAGCAACAACAACAACAACAAAACCACAACAATTTTTTGATCATTACAAACAATACTACAAGGATACCTGGATCATACTTCATGATCCATGTTTCCTTGCATGTCCTCTAATGTAAATTCCTAGAAGTGAAAGTACTGAAGAGGATATGCATTTATGATTTTAATACTTAATAGTATAAAATGCATCATAATAAGGCTTACCAATCTACACCCACCAGCAATGCACACTAATGTGCTTGTTTCTTCACGGCTTTGCCAACACAATACATTATTATATCTGGTTGTCTATTCATTAATTTTTTTTTGCCAATCTGACTTGCAAAAAAAATTTCATTTTAATTCACATTTCTATCGTAATGAATGAGATTAAGCATAATCACATTTTCATACACTTAGAAGCTCTCTCTCTGGCACTATAGGTTAAAGCACTGGCTCGCAAGGTCGCTTTGAACCACAAGGTCAGCAGTTCACACTCACCGGATGCTCCTTGGAAAAATTATAAAGGGTCAGTAAGAGTCAGGACTGACGCAACAGTCCTAACACCACCACCAACAGAAGACATCTCAATTTCCTTTCCTATGAACTACCTACTCATATAATTTGCTCAGTGTTCTATTGAGTTGTTGATGGTTTGGTTTTGTTTTTCTGCCTGTAAGGAGCTCTGTACCTATTACAGAGTTAACTCACTGTCTATTGTATGAGCTGCAAGTATTTTTCCCTATATATCAATTTGTTATTTCACTATACTTACAGTGTTTGTTTTTTTGTCAAGCAGAAGTCTTTAGAAGTTTTTTTTATTACCACACAGCTTAATAATTTCTTAATCTTTTCTTTAATTGCTTCTAGATTTTATATCATAGTGAGAAAGGTAAACAAATGTAATGCAAGAAGCAATCCATGTGTTTATCTACTACTTGTAGTTTCAATTTTCACAGCTACATTTCATTCAGAATTGATCTAGGCTTACAGTCTGAGGTATAGACCATATTACTTTTGTACTGGATGCTGTCCCACTTGTTTCAATGTTATTTACTCAAGAGTCCACCTTTCCTTTGTTGTTGTTGTTGTTTTAAGTGCCATCGAATCACTTCCGACTCATGGTGTTCTTGTATACAGTTTCCAAGGAGTGGCTGGTGAGCTTGAACTGACAGCCTGTGGTACAACGACTTTGCAGTCCAGTGCATTAACTCACAGTGCCATCTTTCCTTTATTTTGATACTATATCACAGACTAAAGTTCTTTATGTATTTAGATCTATTTCTGGATTTTCTACTATGTTTGATTGATCTTCTGTATAAACATGTGCCAATATTATAGTTCTAGTGACTTAGCTTTCATAAAACAAAAAAGCAAACCCATTGACAACGAGTTGATTCCAACTCATAGAGACCTCGTACAGAGTTTCTGAGACTGTAAATCTTTATGGGCGCAGACAGCATTACCTTTCTCCTTTGTAATGATTGTTGTGTTTGAACCGCCAACTATATGGTTAATAGCGCACTGCATTCCACCCCCTAGACCTGCTAGTTTCCTTTTTTGCTCTTGTTTCTCATGATTTCTGTTTCCGAAGGTAAACCTTTTGGTATTTTAATTGGGGTAATATCATATTTATAAATGGATATAGGGAGGATTGAAATTTTTATGTTGGTGTCAGGACGATTTTAAAGTTTTCTCCATGGAGGTCCTATACATTTCTATTAAGTTTATTCCCAAGGATTTTTAATTTTTTGAGGAAGATTGTACATGATCTGTTTTCTTCATATAGTTTTTACCTGGTTGTTTTTCTCATCATTAGAATATATGACTGAGGGACTAAACTCAAATTATCTCTTTTTTTAAATTTTATTTTTAATGTTTTATTGTCAATTATATGATAGTTTACATGAGAGAACTTTAGTTTTACATTCATTCCATCGTATATCATTTCATTGCCATGGTTCCAATCCCCTCCATGGATCATCTTCCAACCAAAGGGCATATCCTAGAAACCCGTCTTCTACCCTCCCCTGACCCCACCCCAGTCTTCAGCCCACAGTCCCTTTCCCTCTCTGGATCCAAAGTCCCCAGCCACTTCATCACTCCATGTCATCGTCTCTGTCTCCATCTCAGGCATCTCTGCTTCTCTGGGTAGGGTCCCGCTCTCGGCTCTTCTCCGTTGGTGGTCCCAGAGACCTCCGCTCCTAGACTGGAGAAATAATCACTCCTTTCCTTGCTACAAAACGTCTACTCTTGCATTTCCAACCCTCACAATCCGTCCTGATAACCATTATTCACTACAG
>NW_006408637.1:7031378-7040587 GCF_000296735.1 Chrysochloris asiatica
CATCACTGGAGGCATTCACTCACCTTTGCCAAGAAATCTGGGAGACAGCTACCTGGACAACTGGTTGGAAGAGATCTATATTTGTGTCCGTTCCAAAGAGCGGCAGAATGCAGAAATCACTGTACAATATCATTAATATCACATGCAAGTAAAATTTTACTCAGGATAATTAACCAACACTGGAACGGTACATTGACAGGGAATTGCCAGAGGTTCAAACCAGATTCTGATGAGAATGTGCAATGAGGATAACATGGTTGACATCAGATGGATCTTGGCTGAAAGCAGAGAATACTAGAAAGATGTTTACCTGTGCTTTATTGAGTATGCAAAGGCTTTCAACTGTGAGGGTAATGACAAGCTATGGATAACACTGTGAAGAATGGGTATTCTAGTACATTTAATTGTGCTCATGAGAACTCGTACATAGACCAAGAGGCAGTCACTCAAACAGATCGGGGGTACTGAATGGTTTAAAATTCGTAAATGAATGAGCCATGGTTGTATTCTTTCACCATACTCATTCAATCTATATATATGCTGAACACATAATCTGAGAAGCTGAATTATCTGAAGAAGAATGTGGTATCAGTATTGGAGGAAGACTCATTAACAAACTGTGATATACAGACAATACAACTTTGCTTTCTGAAAGTGAAGAGGACTTAAAAATAGTTACTTTGAAGATCCAAGAGCCCAGTCTTCAATGTGGGTTGCACCTCAATATGAAGAAAGCAAAAATCCTCTCCATCAGACCAATAAATAACGTCGTGATAAATGGAGAAAAGATTGAAGTTAGCAAAGTCTTCATTTTGCTTGGATCCACTATCAACACTCTTGGAGGCAGCAGTTAAGAAACCAAACGACATATTGCATTAGGTAAATCTGTTGTTGCAAAAGACCTCTTTAAAATGTTCAAGAGCAAAGATGTCAGTTTGAGGACTAAGGTGCACCTGACCCAAGCCATAGTATTTTCAATGTTCTCATAAGATGGACAGTGAATAAGGAAGACTGTAGAAGAATTGATACACTTGAGTTATGGTGTTGGAGGAGAATATTAAAAATAGAAGAACAAACAAATCTGTGTTAGAATAAGTACAGGCAGAACATTCCTTAGAAGCCAGGATGGCCAGACATCATCTCTCATATTTGGGGCTTATTATCTGGAGTGACCAGTCCCTGGAGAAGAATGTCATGCTTGGTACAGTGGAGGCTCAGTGAAAAACACTGGGAGACCCCTAACCACATGGACTGGCACAGTGGCAACAGCAAAGGGATCACGCATACCAATGACTGTGAGGATAGGGTGGGACCGGACAGTGTTTCATTCTATTGTATAGAGGGGCGCTATGAGTTGGAATCGACTTGAGGGTATCTAACAACAGAAAACATATTTAATAATGATGTGCTTCCCACTTGTAAACATCAGGATGACATGATCACTCACTAAGCAAGTTGTTCTTTGTTGGCCAAAATACCACCACTCCTAGTTTTTCCCTGCATGCTTTGACACAATTAAGTCACCTCATAGAGGCTCAGAGACTTATTCAGGATAAAAGTTTACAGTAATGAGACATCAGCAATGGAGCTGGAATCAACCACTGTTCTTATGGGCTCCCTGTAGAGTGTGTTAGCATTGCCATTGTTCCTAGGAGGGGCTTATCTCCAGCCTTCATCTGTGGGGGGCTATTTCCCAGCCTCAACTATTGCTTTGCTCCTTCTCTGCCTTTTTTTTTTTTTTTTAACTTTTCATTGTGATTTCAGTGGGCAATTACAGAGCAAAACTGGTTTTCCATTCAACAGCTCATATATATTTTTGATTCATGAATTGGTTTGAGACACATTTTTTTTTTTTTTTCAGGACTGCATCATGGATTTTTAATGATCTGAAAAATGGCCCTTGTTTGATGAGGAATGAGCAGTAACATTGTCATGGTAGAGATGGACTTCTTAGAAAAGTTTTCCTGAGCCTTTTTCTGCGACAGCTTTGACTAACTTTATCAAAACACCCTCATAATAAGGAATGTTACTGTTCTTGGCCTTCCAGAAAGGCAACAAGCAAAATGTCTTCAGCATGCCAAAAATCTGTTGCCGTAACTTCCCCCTTTGCTTTTATCCCAATCAAACGCTCTACTGTTTTCTAACTAGTTTCCATATATGGCCTATGTTCTTAGCTTAGGGTAACAAGCATTTGTTCTTTATGAAGCGCTATCCATTATCTTCAGAAGTGTGCTTCTTAGAACTTAGTATCAAGTATCTATTCAGCAGAATAAAGGATCAATGCAATCATTTACATTCCTGTGTGGTGCAAACATTTGATGTGCTTGGTCACTAATGGAACGTTTGGAGGTCCAAGTCTAACTAGAGGTGCCTCCGGAGAAAGAGCTGATGATCTACTTCCAATCAGCCATTGAATACGCTATGGAGCACAATTCTGTTCTGGGATACGTGGAGTCGACTTGATGGCAACTGGTCTTAAAGGTTAAGTGTTCGGGAAATATTTATGCCCAAATGATATCTACCCCAGTGCATATCAGCACTTTAAAGCCTGAGAAACGCTGCAGTAAAAATCGTTTCAAAAAAGAGTTTGACCACAGAACCTTCTTGGATAGCATTCTAGGGAACATACTTCAGGGGATGTGGTTTTTGAACAATAAATTCATAAGTCTGCCTGAGCCATACTGTTGGGGATGCCAGGGCTATCTGCTATCTATGTGAACTGAACCGTCAACTTTGAACTGAGATGAAGAACTTCAATTCATGTTTCTTTGTTCTCAGCACAACTATAAAATGTGGGGCCTTGGTCAAGGAGTGGTTAGTCAATTTGACCTTCCCATAGGCCCACCAATGAGATGGACTGGCAAAGTGGCAGCATCAATGGACTCAAATGTAGCAATGATTGTGAGGTTGGCCTAGGACCGGGAAGTGTTCCATTCTGTTGTGCATACGGTCACTATGAGTTGGTACCAACTTGATGGAAGCTAACAACAACAACAACAAAAATCGACCCACCATCCCAACCCAAAGCAGAGTGTGAGCCCCACAAGATTATACCTCTCTGTAACAAAAATGGGGAATAGTTAATTTTACAGTTCAGAAACAGAAGACCCTAAGACCATCAAGGGAGAAGAGTATGAACAGAGTATGGAACCCTATACAGAGAAGCAGTGACACCAGAGATGGAGGCAGAGATGAGGACATGGACAGAGGGAACAGCTGAGGACTATGGACTCATGGAAAGAGAGGGACTGTGTGCTGGAGGTCAGGAGGCAGGTTTTCAGAATGTGTCCTTTGGTTGTTTAAATGATTATATATCCCTGAGTGTTTCTGTGAACATCCCCCCACCAAAAAAAAAAAAGTGGGAATGGAAGCAAATCTTCTTGAATGATGGTGTACGGAGGAGATTGTAATCACTGCAATGAAACAATGAGTGTAAAACCGATATTCTCCCATGTAAACTATCACTCAGTTCACAATAAAAACTTAAAAAAAAAAAAAAGATTATACCTCTCTGCGGGATGCACTTGGTATATAGACAGTGTATTAAAGAAATATTCACAAGAACTGTTCAAATGTTCCACAAGAGAAGCGAACAGAAAGTGAGGAATCTTCTCAGAAACCATACTATTTATGGGAGCCACATTTTCTGGAGGGATCCCCAGAAATATGAGGTGCACATACAGGCCAACCTTCCTCCTAGAGAAGGGAAAAGAACTCCAGGAATTCCTCTTCCTCATTCAATAAGCAAACCAAACCCACAGCCATAGAGTCGATGCTGACTCACAGCGAGCCTATAAGGTTTCAGAGATGGAACATCTTGACAGAAGCATACAATCTCAAGTTTCTCCTGAGGCACAGCTTTTGAGTTTGAACTGTTCAACATCTAACCCACACGTCACCAGCTGGGCTAGAGGAAGAAATGAGGAAAGATGTTAGAAATAGACAGGGCTTCCAAGGGAGAGCAGGAAAACTAAGTAGAGGAACATCACAGTCTACAGGCCTGCAACTGGGCACAGGAGGCGGCTGTGTCCAGACAAGTTGCAGCCAAACCTTAAAAAGCAGCAGCAGCAGCAACCAGCTTGTGTATGGGGGGTGAGTCAGGCACTAGTGACTGGGTGGTATGTGATACTGGCCCCACCCAGGAGAACACCCTGTGCATTGGGTTAGTCAGCAAGGCCCTGCAGGTATTCAGAAATCTGTGACTTAGCCACTGGCAATTGTTGACTTCCAGGTGCAGGTTCCCTAGACTTACCCACAGCACGCCCCCCCTCCCCCATCTTACCCCCTCATTCTGAAACTAAGCACATTCAGGAAAGCTTGTGAGCCAGCTACTTTGTGCCTTTATAGTCCACCCGTTTTTGATAGCCAATGTCTAGATTGCCCATCCCTATCAGCATAGTGGTTATGAGTTGAGCTGCTAACCTCAAGGTCAGCAGTTCGATACTACTAGCTGTTCCATGTGAGAAAGATGAGGCTTTCTGTTCCCATAAAGATTTATGCAGGGTTGCTATGAGTTGGAAGCAACTCCACAACACATCACCGCCACCACATCCACTCAGTGCACTGAGGAAACAAGCTTGGTCCTTAATGTGAGGAAGCCTTTCATTTCAATTGGAATTTCGAGCAACTGCATCCATAAGCAAGGAGCTCTGGTAGCGTAGTGGTTACGAGTCGGGCTGCTAACCTTAAGG
Organism: Chrysochloris asiatica; assembly: GCF_000296735.1. Lineage (NCBI taxonomy): Eukaryota > Metazoa > Chordata > Mammalia > Afrosoricida > Chrysochloridae > Chrysochloris > Chrysochloris asiatica. Next base: position 7,036,070 of record NW_006408637.1, read on the forward strand.
TCAGCAGTTCGAAACTAACAGTGATTCCTCAGGAACAAGATGAGGCTTTCTGCTCCTGTAATAATTCACAGCCTCGCAAATGCTATACAGGGTCGCTACGAGTCGGAACCGACTCCATGGCACACTACCACCACCATTCACATCCAGAAGCAAAGGTCCAGTTCACCAAATTGTAGCAATTTACACTTGTCCACAGTATCAAGCATCTTTATCTTCATCTGGCTGAGTTTTGGTCAGCTAGCCATCCAAGCTAGATCACATGGGTACTACCTTTAAGTCTGGGAGTTCACACATGCCTCCCTGCACTGCAGATCAACTGGTCACTTTGCTCTCAACTCTAGCCCTGGCTGGTCTGAAGTTTAAGGAGATGTGTGAACTCCTGTGCCCATGAGCACTGACCACACATTGGGGACGGGGTGGGGGGTGGGGCTAGCGCTGAGAGTGAAGCAGCCAGCTGGTCTGAAGTGCAGGGAGGTGTGTGTGAACTCACCCACAGCATTTGTAACTGATCCCTTTCTCCTGATACATTACTTCAACAAGTGGTTCAGTCCAAGAAATCTGGAATACACTGCACATGTGCCTGAAAGTCTGGTGGGAAAACTGAGAGATGTGTCTGCACAGGATATTTTTATGGTTCCAGAAGTAAAGGAGGGTGTGGGAAGAGGCCATGTTCACTAAGTGGCAACATAGAATAGGTATGGTGCTTCCTGAAAAACAGATACCTAGCCCAGGTCTTTGCATCTGATCAAAGAGCTCTGGTAGCACTGGATACTAAGCACTGGACAACAAACCTGTGTGAAATTTTTGCTAATTAGAAGACAGTGTTATTCTGCTAACCCCCACATCCTTAAAACAAAAACAATCAACAAACAAGTGCAAGTCAAAGAATGTTGTTGTTGTTATGTGCCGTGGAGTCGGTTCCGACTCATAGCGACCCTGCACAGGGTTTCCGAGGCTGTTAATCTTTACGGGAGCAGAACGCCTCATCTTTCTCCCGCAGAACCGCTGGTAGTTTCGAACTGCTGACCTTATGGTTCGCAGCCCGATTCGTAACCACTACGCTACCAGAGCTCCTTAAGTCAAAGAATATTGCTATATATATTTGTTGGCTGCCTGAGAGCATTGTTTGGTGAAGTGTCTGCTCAAATCCTTTGCCCATTTTTTATTGGATTGTCTTATTCCTGCTGAGATATTGAAAATATTTAAGCGGTCAACAAACACATGAAAAATGCTCACAATCATTAGTTGTTAAAGAGATTCAAGTAAAAACAAAGAAATATAATCTCACCCCAGCATTAAGAGCAGAGTTCAAAGAAACAGAAAACCACAAATGCTGGCAAGGGTGTGGAGAGAGTTGAACCCTTATACACTACCGGTTGTTGTTGTTTAGTGCCGTCGAGTCAATTCTGACCCATAGCGACCCTGTATAGGGTTTCCAAAGAGCAGCTGGTGAGCTTGAACCACCGACCTTGCAGTTCAAACGACTTTACAGTTTGACGCCTTAGCCCACAGTGCCACACCAGGACTCACATACTACTGGCACAACATCTGTAAAATGGTCTGATCATGGGAAAAATGGCATGGCACTTCTTCCAAAATTCGAAAATAGAAACCCCGTCTGATCCAGCAATCCCTCTACTTGATATATAGTGGTGATGGTGGTGGTGTGCCATGGAGTCGGTACTGTATAGAGTTTACATAGCCACCCTGTATAGGGTTTCTGAGGCTGTAAATCTTTACAGGAGCAGAAAGTCTCAACTTTCTCCTGTGGAACGGCTGGTAGTTTTGAACTGCTGGCCTTGAGGTTAGCAGCCTGATTCGTAACCACTACACTGTATCCTAGAAAAATTAGAGCCAGGACACAAGTAGATATATGCACACTCCTGCTCACTGTGGAGTCTTGGTGTGGATCAAGAGCACAAGGTCGGTTTGAACTGCAAAGTCAGTGGTTCAAATCTACCTCAGAAACCCTAGCCAGGGTCGCTATGAGTCAGAACCGATTCTACGACACTTAACAACAACAACAACAACAACAACAACACGTTTATTGCAGCATTGTTCACAATAACAAAAAGATGGAAACAACGTAAGTGCCCATCAATGGAAGACTGTATAAACAAACTTGGGTATACACACCCAGTGGTACACTGTTGTTGTTGTTAAGTACTGTAAAGTCAGTTCCAACTCATAGTGACCCTGCACAGGTTTCTGAGGCTGTAAATCATTACGGGAGCAGAACGCCTCATCTTTCTCCTACGGAACTGCTGGTGGTTTCGAACCGCCAACCTTCAGGTTAGCAGCCCGATTCGTAACCACTACGTTACCAGAGCTCCTAGTAGTGGTACAGTAGATAACATTAAAGAATAGGGATGAATCTGCAAAGCACCTTACAACAAGTATGAACCTGGAGGTAATAATGTTCAGTGAAATAAGCGCATCACTAAAGGACAAACAATAACAAAGCACTACTGCAAAAAGTCCAAACCCATCCAAACAAACAAAAAGTTTTCACACTGAAAGAGATATTCCTTCATGGTTACTAGGGCAAGAACAGAGGGGAGGGTGAATTACTAGCTATAAGAGACGCTATGTTAAAAAACAAAAAATAAAATCCATAAATATATTTAAAAGCTACTGCTATATTACACACACACAGAGTCTCTTGTTGTCTCTGTGTATGGTTTTCTCTCTTTCCTAGTTTTCTCTCTCCCACTCCATTCTGCTTCCAGGACCTTCCACCCAATATTGCCTGAACGCCACACTACTTGGTTTTGCTTGCTAGTTTCCAATCCCATGAGTTGTGACTAATTTTTACACTCGACTGTATTTTCTACTCTTTAAGACCATAAAAATCACTCCTGGGTGATTACGGTGCTTGGCTGCTAACTGAAAGATTGGAGGTTCGAGTCTACTTCCAACTTGAAGAAAGGCTTGAAGATCTACTTCCAAATAATGAGTCATTGACTCTTTTGTGGCACAGTTCTGCTCTGAAATACCTGGGATCTCCAAGACATGGAGTTGACCAGAGAGCAACTGATGAGAAAGTATCATGAGAACAGTGGCTGTTCTGTGGTAGAAGTCTCACTTAATATGGGAGGACTGGGCTCAGTTCCTGGTAAATGGGCCTCATGCGCACCTACCACTCATTTGTCAGTGGAGGCTCGCACGATTTTATCATGCTCATCAGTTTCAGCAGTGTCCAGACTAAGGTGGACTAGCAAAAAACTAGCTTACTTTAAGGAGACCGGTGGCACTGTAGGATAAGCACTGGACTACTAACTATAAGGTCAGCAGTTCAAACCCACCAGCTGCTCCACAAGTGGAAGATGCGCCTTTGTGCTCTTCATCTTTTGGAGGCTTAGAGCTTGGAAACCACATAGAGGGTTGCTATGAGTTGGAATCAACTCAATGACAGTGAGTGATCTACTTTGGAAAACCATCCAATGGAAACCTTATGGTCACAAAAGTCCAATCTGCAACCAATCGTTGGGCTGGCAAAGCCCAGGAAACATGACGTTCCATTGTGCATGCATGGGATTGCCATGAGTTAGGGGCTGACTTGATGGCAGGCCGAAAACAAGTGCTGGTGTGGTGCTACAGGATAAGCAATGGACTGTTAGCTGCTTCATCAGTGTTCAAACTCACCAACCACTCCTTGGAAACCCTATTCAAGGTTGCTATGAGTCAGAACTGATTCGATGGCATTTAACACAATCACACAACAAATACTCGCCCTGATGGTTGTCTAACCCTTGTGCCCTGTCGTGCTCTGAGACTGCCGTTACACTTTAGACATGCCATAGACTGGCCTTATATTTTGCCCATGCCACCTGACTTGACCACACAGAAGACAGCAAAGACTCTCAAGTTGCAGAGCATCCAATGTACAGAGGCCTGCTGTCCTTACTTCTTCTGGGAGTAATTTCCCAGTCATGCCTTAAGTCGTCATATGGCTGCTTTTGTATTGTGTGTGGCTTTTATTAATGCTGGATCCTTTGACTCTTCAATGCATGAAAATACACGACTTGAGTTATAAATTACTCTGTTGTTCATGGCCTAGGATGCTGTAGTACTCGGGTTCTATTTGCATAAAAATAATTCACATATATGTTGTTGTTAAGTCACTTCTGACGCACAACATAATGTTTCTGAGATGTGGCTGGTGAGTTTGAACCCCTGACCTTACAATTATAATCGACCTTAATGTCGGTTGCTTATCATATGGCATAACACCAGGACATATATGGTGGTGGTGATGTGCCATGGAGTCTGTCCTGACCCAGAGCCACTCTGTGTATGGTTTCTGAGGTTGTAAATCTTTATAAGAGCAGAAAGCCTCATCTTTCTCTTGCAGAACTGCGGGTAGTTTGGAACTACTTGAGGTCCCATGGTGACCAGATGGCCTTGAAGGCTGATTTTGAGGTTAGCAGCCTGACTCATAACCAGCATGCTACCAGAGCTCCTTAGGAAAGGAGGCGAAGGAAGAGGAAGAAGAAGAGGAAGAGGAAGAAAAAGAAA
>NW_006408637.1:7040843-7043808 GCF_000296735.1 Chrysochloris asiatica
ACTTCTTCCAAAACAGATCTATTGGTTCTTTTATACATATATATATGTATATGTAAGGAGCTCTGGTAGCGTAGTGGTTATGAATCAGGCTGCAAGCCGCAAGGTCAGCAGTTCGAAACTACCAGCGGTTCCACGGGAAAAAGATGAGGCGGTCTGCTCCCATAAAGATTTACAGCCTCGGAAACCCTGTGTAGGGTCACTATGAGTCGGAACCGACTCTACAGCACACAACACAACAACATATATATATATCAGTATGGAGAGATATCAAGAAGACACCTAGGCAGCAAAGACACCGTATTTTTGTTTTTATTTTTTGGCAACTACAGGGTAGTTTTCCAGGCTCTGAATAATTTATTATCACTTTTCTAAGCCTTCTCTACCCAGGTTAATATTATTATCTGATTTCCTGATAAAAGCCTTGCTTCTCAGAGTCAGGAGATGGTGAAGGTCGCAACTGTAGTCCGGAGTGTGGGGCTGGAGTAGTTGTCTGGCCTTGAGGTCCCATGGTGACCAGATGGCCTTGAAGGCTAGCCAAGCCAGAGTCCACCAGATTGAGAATAAATCAAGACCCTGACCTTCCACAGAGGAACCTAGTGTTATAGCGGGTTAAGCATTGGACTGCTAACAGCAAAGTAAGTGGTTTGAACCTACCAGCCATGCCACAGGAGAAACATGAAGCTGTCTACGCCCATAAAAATGTGCCACCTTGAAAGCCCTATGGGGCAGTTCTCCTGTCCTACAGGGTTACACCAAATTGGAATTGACTCGATGGCAGTTGGCTGTGGTGGTGGTGATCTTCCCTAGACCAGGATAGAGACATTGTCTTGAAAGATTGCTGTCTCTCTGGTGGGATCTTCCTCCTGAGCCATTTCTCACATCTCTGCAGCCCCACGTCTCCAGCCATGACCTCCTTTTGTAGTATACCTTCCTGACAGAGGACATTCTACCACTCTTGTCACACACATCTGCGCTGGCTTCAGATGTTGTGCCAGATTGTATTTTCCACATGGTCATGTCAATACTTTCCATTCCATGGACTCTACAATGTGATCTTGCCAATGTTGATGTTCCCATCCTCTTGAAACGGAGTGGGCTTGTAACTGCCTTGACAAATAGAGTCAGACAGAGGTGACACTGTGATTCTGAGGCTAGTTCCTAAAGGAATGACACTTCTTTGTCCAATGGGACTCTCTCCTTTCGAGTTTTAAATCACCATGAAAGCAGTGTGACTGCCCTGGGCCACCATGCTAGGAGGCTGTGGTGTGGTGATTGACTTGCTATGGCTCTTCTAGCCATAGTCTTTGCAACTCCCACCAAATGACTGGGTGGTGATGGTTGTTAAGTGCTGAAGAGTCAGTTTCAACTCATAGCAACCATGTACAGAGTTTCTGAGGAGCAGCTGGTGAGTTTGAACCACTGACCTTGTCGTTAGCAGTTCAGTGTTTATCCTGCAGCACCATACTGCATTGTTGTTGTTGTTGTTATGTGCCGTGGAGTCGGTTCTGACTCATAGCGACCCTGTACAGGGTTTCCAAAACCATACTGGGTGGAAGCCATGCAAACAGGGCATATGGAACTTTAACGTGGGGGATCGGTCAATTTTGTCATCCAGTTGGGTTTAAACTGAGTCATCTCAGAAGCATAAACAGAGGGTCTCTACTATCAATAAAGAAGTGCCAGAAGTAAAGCCCATCTTTTGAAGCCCAAGGTCCAATTTTATGGAACTTCTTTGATCCAGGTGACAAAATTGTGACACAAGGGGAGTTATGGCAGAGAAGTGGCAGCAGCGGAAGCAGGAGAACCAAGAGCACCAGAGTGATGAACTTCCTGATCCACAGAGCAAGGGAAGTTGAGTGTCTCTGGGCAGGAGGCTCTTTGGTGGAGTGGGTTGCCTCCAGGAACTGAATTGGGGGAGCTAGCTTTGCTGATGCATGGAGCTAGAGCTGAGCACCTTCAAGCTGAGGCTGATGGTGGATATACTGTCAGTGCTAAACAACAAAGGCCTTTGTAACATTGCCTGAGCAAGGCACAGACCAAAGGGCCATGGAGCTGGGAGACCAAGGACCAGAGAGAAGTGTGCCTGACAAAACGTGTTCTTGACTGGAAGGACTGTTTCATAAGCATTTCTGATCCTGAATGGTAACCTGATAACTTTTCAAATAAACCCCCTAATGAGGAATATGGTCTGTGAGATCTGTATGGCCATTGCAATGAATTATCAAATCCAGTGGAAAAGCTCTGCTTTGGGAGAGATGGTTGGTGTCAGAACTGGTAAAAGAAGGTACAAGGTTGGAGGCATGTCTGACCTCTGCCTCATAGAAACTGACCTTGGGCTGATGTTGAGTCTGAGTCTCCTTCTCCCTTGTGAAGGCAAAGGAGGTCACCATTTTTACAAAGCCAAGATCCATGCAGAGAACAGGTATAGGTGTTCAAGATGACAGCCCAAGTTGAGTAACAGGTAACAGGCAGTATCAACTAGAAGACTCCTGAGGAGGATGCCCACGTGACTCTAATCCCCAGCTGTTAAGTTTGTGCCATACGGCAAGTCTTCCCAGCTGAGATCCAGACATCATGGGACAGAGAAAACCTAGCGCTGATGCCCAACATGAATTCCTGACCCACAGAAACACAAGTAGAACCTAATGGTTGTTTTATGTTGCAAAGTTTTCAGGTAACTAGTAAAACAGCAATTGTTGTTGTTATGTGTCGTGGAGTTGGTTCTGACTCATAGTGACCCTGTACAGAGTTTCTGAGACTGTAAACTGTTGTTTGTTTGTTTTTAAATGTTTTATTGTGATTTATGTGATAGTTTACATGGGAGAACACTAGTTTTACATTCATCCTATCGTATATCTTTTCAATGCCATGGTTACAACCTACTCCATGCATTATCAACCAACCAAAGGGTATACCCTACAAGCCTGCACCCTGGTCATCAGCACACAGCCCCTCTCCCTCTCTG
>NW_006408637.1:7058070-7074156 GCF_000296735.1 Chrysochloris asiatica
TACAAAGGCAAGAAGTGACTGGCTTACAAGCTTTCAAGAGGGAAGCTAGATTCATAGGGCATGGAGGAAGGTAGAATCTCCACTGAGTAGTATACAATCTGTCTAGGCGGGGCTGATGAAATGAAATGCGGATGGGTCTCTTGTCATACAATAGTGAATAATTGTTATCTGGACTGCTTGTGAGGGTTGGAATTGTAAAGGTAGACATTTTTTAGCAAGGAAAGGAGTGATTAACTTTTCAGCCTAAGAACGGAGGTCCCTGGGACCATGAAGGGAGAAGAGTGGAGAGCAGAACCCTACCCAGAGAAGCAGTGATGCCTGAGATGGAGGCAGAGACGATGATGTGGAGCGATGGAGCAGCTGGGGACTTTAGATCCAGAGAGGGAGAGCGACTATGTGCTGATGACCAGGGGGCAGGCTTGTAGTGTATACCCTTAGGATGGTTGATGATGCATAGAGGGAACCATGGCAATGAGACGATATACGATAGAATGAATGTAAAACAAATGTTCTCCCATGTAAACTATCACATAATTCACAATAAAACATTAAAAAAAAAAAGTAAACAGAAACCAAACAACCTAAAGAAACCCTTTTCCCCCTAAAACTACCCCTAATGACTAGAAATAGGTCACTTCATCTTTCTGGATGGTAGAGGAACTTCTTGTCTATAGCGATGAAGGCATTTTCCTGAGAATTTGTCCCAGCCCGTTTGTTCTGAGAGGGGAATGAGGATAAGAATATCACTATTATCCACATTATAATATTTCCCCTCATTTCCTCTCTTTCCCTCCTCCTACCAATATCCATCACGTTGGGCCTCTGAGCTAGGATCTGGCCTCTGTGATTAGCAAAACAGACATTGTCCCTGTCCCTGTGGCATTGAAAGGCTGCCACTGTATGTCCAGATAATCTTTTTTTTTTAAGTTTTTATTGTGCATTGAGCAATAGTTTACAAGAACACTCATCGTTTCAATGCAATGGTCACAATCTCCTCGGTGCATCATCATTCAACAGTATTTGCTTCTATTCCTTCTGTTGTTGTTGTTGGGTTTTTTTGTTTTTTGATTTTGTTTTTTTGAGGGGGAGAGGATGTACAGAAAAACACGCAGGAATGTATAATTATTTAAACAACCAAAGGGCACAGTCTGCAAGCCTGCTTCCTGGTCTCTAGCACACAGCCTTTCTCTTTCCATGAGTTTAGAGTCCTCAACTGCTCTATCTCTCCATGTCCTCATCTCTACCTCCATGTCTGTCTGGTGTTGCTGCTTCTCTGGATAGGGTCCCACATTCTGCTCATGCTCTTCTCCCTTGATTGTCTAAGTGTTCTCTGTTCCTGGACTGTAAAATTAATTACTCCTTTACTTGTTTACAGTTTTGACAGTCACAATTAGTCATGATACCAACTATTCACTACTGAGTCATAAGAATCTTATCCCCATCTCTTCCCTCTTGAAAACTTGTAAGCCAATTACTTCATGCCTTTATAGCCCCCATTTTAGGTATCCAGATACTCTTTTGAAATTGTTGTTGTTATGTTCAGAATGAAAATTAGACCCCACAGGGACTTTTGAGTAATGAGTGTGATCACACATACCCACCTTTGAGGGTAGATGCATTCAAAGAATTCCCAAGTCTATAGTTGGGGTGGAAGGAGAAGATCTGCTTTAATGAGCATAATGCTTGTGCTGTATCAACCTTTCAGTGCCAAAGGTTTAGCAACAGAACTTTATTTTTGATTCATTAAATCACACAGTATGTTTGATGCTGGTTGGCAGATGGCTTTTCAGGACCTGGTGAAAATGAGTTCACTTCACATTTTCCTGTGTGGATCCATATAGCTACTGAGAGAAATTACTTGGCTAGTCTTACATGTCAAGGGAAACTGGGAAATGGAGTTCCTGGCTGGACAACATCCTATCTGCATTAAGTCTACATACACCCTGGCAGAAAAATCAGGGATCTCAGTTTCAGGGCTATCCACCTGTCAGAGTGATTTCAGAGCCCCTTAGTGGCATAAATAGCAAGTAAACCCCACTCTAGTGACTTGTTTGGACTCCTGGTGCTGCTCAGAGCAGCATAGGGCTGCAAACCACAAGGTTGGTTTATATAAGACTATATGAGTATATGACTGTAAGAGTATATGAGTAGGAACCGACTCGACAGCACTTAACATCAAGTGATTTGTTTAGGCCTCCTAGGAGGATGCCTAGCACCTCCATTCCTCCTCTTATGAGAAGATCTACTAAGCCTCTCCACTAAAAAAAAATTGCAAGATGCATGTGCCTCTCAGTTCCCCTTGCCATGTCTTCTGCTCGCTTCATAGGAGAAAACATCTTAACCTACAAAGTGGTTAGTTACTCCCTGAGCAGGGAGTTAAAAACAAAAACCTTCCATCCATTGGTTAAAGAATAACCAATAAGCATTTCGAAGACTCGGCCCTTTCTCTTACACTAATTCATAATAAAATATTTACAAGCCTGTTCCCATTCTGCTGCTAGAGCACTTAAAGTCTTTCTTAGAAAAAAAAAATTATCTTCCATTCCCTCCCCAGAGAAAAGCATTGCAAAATAATGCCCTATAATGGTTCTAACCACGTGTTCCTGCAACGAGGGAGCTTCAGTTTCCAGGGCTTTTAATTTATTTTATGTTATAAATTAATAATGTATGCATGCTTGAGAATAACTCATTAAATGTAAGTGTTACAAAGTAAGTCACCGAGATAAGAAAAGTGAGGAATGATCCAGATATAGTCTGAAATGTTACATTAAAGCACATGACTCATATTTGTTATCTCTCCGCTTAAAGTAGAAAACAGTCAAGAAGGTAAATTTAATTACTATAATTCGATTTTAAAAGGTCCAGGAAGCATGGGAATAAAATTTGCACAAACATCAGAAATGGCTGTTCCTTCTGGCCAATCAGATTTTCACCTTGGGGGAAAACCCATTAGATAATGTGGGGTGTGACCATCAGAATCAATACACCCTTTAGAAGACAGATGCTTCTAGTACCAAGTTCATTGACTCGAAGGCTCAGGGATCTTGATAACAGCTGGGGTCTCTCTTAGAGCGTGGTGACTGAGGCTAGAAAATACCTCTCAGATTTCCAAGGGACCCTTTGCTGGACATCTCAATCCTTTCAGACCCAGATCTGTAGGGAGCTGGGGTGAGTGGAAGTGGAAGACTGGCCTGAGGGGACGTGAGTATGTGACATGTTCTGCTCTGGTCCATACTTGAAGCATTCCATGAAGTCATGTGGAATTTGCATTGATCTTTGTCCTTGGTTCCTGAGAGATAGGTCATGATGTTCCTCTTCTTTGATGTCTTCAAGTTGGTGTCAACTCATGACCACCTTCTGCATAATAGAATGAAATGTTGCCCAGCCATGGACCGCTCTCACAGTTGTTGCTATGTTTGAGCCCATGTGGTAATTAATTCCTCATGCTAAGGGGTTTCCTCTTCTTCACTGACCCTCCTCTACTTTACCAAGCAAGATGTCTTTTCCAGAGACTGATCCCTCCTGATAATATGTCTAAAGTATGAGAGACAAAGGCTCACCATCCTGGATTCTAAGGAACATTCTGGCTGTACTTATTACAACATAGATTTGTTTGTTCTTCTGGCAGCCAATGGTACTTTTAATATTCTCTTCCAACACCATAACTCAAATACATCAAGTCTTCTATGGTCTTCCTTATTCATAGTGCCACTTTTTTGCATGCACATTGAAATATTGAAAACACCATGGTTTGGGTCAAGCACACCTTAGTTATCAAACTGACATCTTTACTCATGAACATGTTAAAGAGGTCTTGTGCAGCAAATTTGCCTAAAGCAATATGTCATTTGATTTCTTGACTTCCATGAGTGTTGATGGTGGATCCAAGCAACATGAAGTCTTTGACAACTTCAATCTTTTCTCCGTTTATCACGATGTTATTTACTTATCCAGTTGTGAGGATTTTTGTTTTCTTTGCATTGAGGTGCAACCCATACCAGAGGCTTTGATCTTTGATTTTCATTAGTAAGTATATTTAGTCCTCTTTGTTTTCAGCAAGAAAGGTTGTATCATCTGCATATTGCAGGTTGTTAATGCGTCTTCCTCTAATCCTGATGCCACATTCTTCTTTATATAATCCAGCTCCTTGAATTATTTGCTAAGCATACAGATTGAATAAGTATGGTGAAAGAATACAACCCTGGCACACACATTTCCTGATTTTAAACGATTCAATGTCCCCTTGTTCTGTTCGAAAGACTACCTCTTGGTCTATGTACAGGCTCCTCATGAGCACAATTTTGTGTTCCACAATGCCCTTTAACTGAAATGTTTTCCATAGCGTATCGTGATCCACAAATCAAAAGTCTTTTCATAGTCAATAAAGCACAGGTCCTGATGTGGCACTACAGAATAAGCGCAGGACTGCAAGGTTGGTTTGAACCACAAGGTCAGCAGTTCAAACAAAACCCGTCGTTCCTATACAGGGTCTCTGTGAATCAGAACCAACTCTAAGGCACTTACTAACAACAACAGACATCTTTCTGATATTCTCTACTTTCAGCCAGGATCCATCTGACATCAGCAATGATATCCCTTGCTCCAGGTCCCCATCTGAATCCGGCCTGACAGCTCCCGGTCTGTGTAAACTGCTGCAGCTGTTTTTGAATTATCTTTAGCAAAATGTTAATCTTTATGGGAGCAGAAAGTCTCATCTTTCTCCGGTGGGGTGACTGGTAGATTCAGACTGTTGATGTGTGGCTGGAGGCCCAGCTAGCAGTCTAGCATCCCACGGACCGAAAAGACCATGGCCTGGGTCATGTGCAACTTAGTCATCAAAGTGTTAGTTTTGCTTTTTATGATTTTAAAGAGGTCTTTGGCCACATATTTGCCCAATGCAATTCAAGTTCTTGACAGCAGCTTCTGTGGACATTGGTTACTGATCTGCACAGAATGACATCCTTAATAAATTCTAAAACCTTGGAATTTCCCCAATGAGTCTTCACTAAAGGCTCCAGATCACACTTAATCTAACAGGCCATACTAATGAAGTGACTCTTGGGTCAGGGTTGGCGAGGCCAGAAAGACACACCACATGATGTTGTTGCTAAGGCCGTCAAATCAGTTCTGACCCGTAGCAACCCTGTATAGGGTTTCCGAGGAGCAGCTGGTGGGTTTGAACTTCTGACATTGTGGTTCAAATTGACATTTCGGTCCAGCACATTATTCTGCAGTGTCACACTAGGACTCCAGCCTTGTAATCGCCTAAGGATGTCAACTGATTTTAGGGGCTCATGGTTAGTGAAAGGCACTGATTCACATGGGGGTGTGAGATATCTTTTGGGCTGGCTAAGCTTTGTGTTGGGAGCCTTCCCAGACCTCATCCTGTGCATCTCTTTGTGCTGATCCTGATTTGTGTCCTTTATAATAAAGCTGAAAATGTAAGCATAGTGATGCAAGTGAGTTCCGTGAATCCTTCAAGAGAATTATTGAACCCAAGGGAGTAGTGGGCGCTAGGAGGTCAGAGTGAGGGGCTGGGGGACTCCTAAACTTTTAGCTGGCTTCCTGAGGGGATAGTGGAAAGTTCTTGAATTTGTAGCAGGTCAGAAGTGATGGTGTCATGGATATACCCATCTTGTGGATGGTGTCTGAAGTCTTGGACACATTTGGAAGCCTGAAGTCTTGTGTTGGCATGGTCATATGGAAAACTGCTTCCTTAAACTTATGAAATCTGACTGAGCTTCAGGTGGTTAAGGTCAGAGGAAGTATAGCCAATGATAGAACAGCAGTGGAACAGAATTGAAATGCGGGGAGTTGATGCTGTTTCCCTGCAAACACTCAGAACAGACACTGGCTTTGGTTTCACTTTGAAAATCAAGCCTAACAATTTCTAGTGGTTCATTTTCCTATAAGCTCACAGTTCCTTACATGAGGAAAGCTGACTTAGAGTGTAATACAGGGAAATAACAGAGAAGATGCAAGCACTCCAAGTCCTTTCTCCCTGGGGCTCAGCTGAACATGAAACGACCCCCAAAATACAGTGCGTGAAGTAGGTCCATCAAGGTAAGACTACACAATTCACAAGGGCAATAATCGCAGAAGTGAGCTATCCTTCAGCAGTAGGGTTAGCTGTGCCCACCACTAACTCAGCATCCACTAAATTCAATGTGAGGTGATTGCATAGAACGCTCCTAATGTTGCTTCCATCCTGCATAAATAACTGGTATGGACTTTGTTTTTAAAAATAAGAAAACTGAAGCTCTAAGAGGATTTACAAATTACTGATGCAAAGCCGTGTGATTTGTAAATAGTAGATATGGAAACTCGAACCAGCCTGATGTCAAAATCTTTTCATCTAACCAGTGGCCTCATTCCTGTGTGTATCCCTAGGGCCTAGGGTGGGTAAGACTAGTTATCATTGTTACTAAGTGCTGTCAAGTCAGTTGCAACTCATAATGACCCCGTATAGTGTTTCCAGGAGCAACTGGTGAGGTTGATCCACCGACCTTGCAGTCCAGAGCATTAACACGCAGCACCACACCAGACACTAGTAAGAACCTGAATATTTCTATGGGACAGGAAGTGGGGCAAGTGCTTTGGAAAGTCATTGTTGTTGCCTATAAAGAGCAGGGAATGGTCATTCCAACTAAGCTAAGACTAATATATACTATTATTGTTGTTGTTAAGTGCCACTAAGTCGGTTCTGACCCATACTGACCCTGTGTAGGGTTTCTGAGGAGCAGCTGGTAAGCTTGAACCGCTGACCTGGTGGCTCAAACTGACTCTGCCGTCCAGTCCACTAATCTGCAGCACCACATGTGTAAGACCCGTAAAATCACTTGGTCTGGCCCTGCCAAGTTTCAGCCATTACATCAGGGATGAGCTCTGGTAGCGTAGTGGTTACGAATCGCTGCTAATCACACAGTCAGCAGTTCAAAACTACCAGCTGCTCTGTGGGAGGAAGATGAGGCTTTGTGCTCCCATTAAGATTTACAGCCTTGGGAATCCTATGCAGGGTCACTCTGAGTTGGAACCAACTCCATGGCACACCACCACCAATTAAATGCTTGACCAAATACAGCAGGATAATTTTTAAGTTGATAATTTTGTATGGCCTGTGAATGATGTTATACATTTTGGCAGAAAAATGTTCCCTACCCCTGCTGTAAAGGATTTCTGAGGACTTGATTTGAACCACTGACCATGTGGTTAACAGTCCAGTGCTTATCCTACAGAGCCAGACCAGGACTCTGCGCTTATATATGCTGTTGCTGCGTGCCGTCGAGTCAGTTCTAACTCATAGTGACCCTATTATAGGGTTTCCAAGAAGTAGCTGGTGAGCTTGAACCACTAACCTTACAGTTCAAACTGACCTTTCAGTCCAGCACATTAACCCACAGCACCACACCAAGACATATATATGTAAATAGTTGTTGTTAGGTGCCATCATGTCGGTACCAACTCATAACAACCCTATGCACAACAAAACAAAACACAGTCCTGAGCCAACCTCGCAATTAATTGTTGTCACACTTGAGCCCACCGATGCTGCCACTTTGCCAAGAAAACAAGGGCATCATGACTGGTAGAGTTGTTGTTGTTGTTGTT
This sequence comes from Chrysochloris asiatica, assembly GCF_000296735.1. Taxonomy (NCBI): domain Eukaryota; kingdom Metazoa; phylum Chordata; class Mammalia; order Afrosoricida; family Chrysochloridae; genus Chrysochloris; species Chrysochloris asiatica. The sequence goes on from NW_006408637.1 coordinate 7,065,679, forward strand.
AAGTGCCATCGAGTCGGTTCCGACCCATAGCGACCCTGTACAGGGTTTCTGAGGGTGTAAATCTTTACGGGAGTAGAAAGCCTCATCTTTCTCCCGCGGAGCGGCTGGTAGTTTCGAACCGCTGACCTTAAGGTTCGCAGCCCGATTCGTAACCACTACGCTACCAGAGCTCTTAGACAGTGACAATGAGAGCAACCTTCAGTGAGATGAATTGACAGAACGGCTGAAACAATGGAATGAAACCTACCAGTCATCCTGATGATTCTGCAGGACATGGCTTTGTTTCATTCTGTTACACAGAAGACTGCCATGATTCAGAGTCGACTCCATGGCAACTGACAACAACAACAAAACAATGCCAATGGCAGAAAAGGAATGGAGGATGCATCTGCCTTAGCATTCTGCACAGTATTTTCTCCTTTTTTTCTTTTCAGCTTTCAACAAATGAAAGGAGTGTCATGAGTTTGACAGGACATTGCTTTCTAGACAAATGAATCACCTGGCACTTCCATTTGGTTTTTGTCTGATGTTCCAGAAGGACATGACAGTGGTTTGTGTCACATCAATTCCCCACCTTTTCCCTGTCAAAATCTGTCAAGGACTGCCTCCTCTAACCAACCCAAAATAGTGGACAGGGCATGATGTCATCTCCTTACTGAAGGTTTCCCACTGGTGACATGGCTATTTGAACTGAAATTTCATGAGAAGAAAGACTCAGTATTCTGTTGTTGGGATTTGCTCCGTAATCATCATTGCAACACAGTAAACTATTGAATGTTTCTTTTAGTCACGATCAAGAGTGTTCCTACTCAAAGTGACCCTATGCACAGCAAACAAAACACTGCCCAGTCCTGAGCCATCCTCTATGGTACTTTCAATATTTTAGCCATAATCTTTGTAAACTCTTACCAAATAACTTTTTCCTAATAAGTTTGGCCATGTAAAGGTGGGGGAAGATGCTGACAGATTATATGATTCGGTTGTGAGTGTTTACTAACAGAGCTAACTGTGATTAGCTCCAGGAGTCCCGGAGTGCCACTGTAGCATAAGCACTCGACCTTAAGGTTGGTTTGAACCACAAGGTTGGCAGTTCAAACTCACCAGCCATTCCTCGGAAACCCTATACAGGGTCGCTACGAGTCTGAATGGACTCAAAGGCATTTAACAACAACAACAACAATCGTGATTGGTTCATTTTGCCATCCTACTGGTTATAAAATGAGTACTCTAAGAAGCAGGAATGGGGGATCTGACAATAATCAAGAAGAAGAGCCCGGAGTGGAATGTGTCCTTTGAAGCTCAAGATTCTTGCTCAATGAACCTCCTTGGCCCAGGGACAGCAAGCCGTGCCACCCAAGGAGTGGCGGAGGACCAGCAGCAGCAGAACCACGAGCCAGAGTGCAAGACAGAGCAGTGGACCTCCTAGCCCATGGAGCGAGGAAAGCTGAGTGACCTGGACAGGAGATTCGCTTACAGGGTGGACGTACCTCTAGGCACTTAATTGGGGGAAGCTGGTTTACTGACCCACGGAGGTTAGAGTCACATGCATTCAGGCTGAGGCTTAGGGTGGAGTAGTGTGCATTTATGCAGAGCCCTAACTGAGCACTGCGGCATTGCCGTATCAGGGCAGAGAGCAGGCTATGGGGCTGAGGGCCAGAGAGAGGCCTGCCTGTGAACACAGTCGAGGAAAAGCTGTTCTGACTGGAAGAACTGTACCCTGAATATTTCTGACCTGAACTGGAAGCCATTCAATTCCCTAATAAACCTAATAACTCTGAGTATGGTGCCTGAGTTCTGTGTGGTCATTGCAATGAATTATGGAGCCCAGCTGATAAAGAGCACTGGGGGAGGGGAGGTTGGTACCACAGCGACAATCATCTTGTGGTCTTTAGGGAGCAGGAGTCGTGGCTTGCCTAAGTTTTATGAGATCCACAATAAAAGTCAACTAAAAACGGGGAGGAAACCCCTGGGCCAAGCACTGTTTGGGGCTATGTACATATTTCCATGGAATTCTGCTCAGTTCAAACATGTGGCCTACACAAAGAGCACCCAGTCACCACAACAACCTCGGAGACTATTATTAGATCACCATTTTTACAGAGAATGAGTACGGCTTAGAGTTTACGATGAATCAGCTGTGGCCTGATGCTAAGTTAAGGTAGAGTTGGCCTTCAAACTGGAGCTGCCTAACCGCAAGCTGTCATTCTTCCCATCTTCCCACAATGCACCAAGCATAAGCTATAACATTCCTGTCCCAACCTCCCCAATCAGAGCTCTGTCTGCAGGTGTCCCTCCCATGAAGAAAGTTGGTACCAACCCATTTTCTTATTGGTAGATTTTTTGATCAGTGTTGGTTTGTTGCACTGTGGTGGCTTGCATGCTGCCAAGATTCGGCTACTGGTCTTTTAAATACCAGAAAGGTCACCCATGATGGAGAGGTTTCAGTGGAGTTTCCAGACTAAGATTAGAAGAAAAACCAATGAAAACCAGCCGATGAAAATATCATGAATCACAAAATTTGGTCCAACATAGTGCTAGCAGATGAACCCCCTTTGGTTGCAAGGCATTCAAAATACAGAGTGGCTGCAAAAGTGGAGTTGAGCATATCAGTGACCTTGAAGATGGCATAAGACTGGCAGCATTTCATTCTGTCATGTATGCAAGGACACAGTGAGCTGGAGCCAACTGGCCACCAGTTACATCCAAAACAGGATTTCAATAGAGCTCCAGGACTAGACAGGATCAGGTTCTCATACCAGTTCTTTGATAATACAGATGAGTCATATCATCTTCAATGCCATTTCCTGACCCTTTTTAGATTTCTATGCAGTTGATCTTTCTCTAAATATAAGACTTTCAAGTTTCAGTGTACCTGTGAGTCGGGTCACTAGCTTCATGTCTATGACTAAGAATCACACAGAAACGAAAAAATAGCTTAGCCTTAGCTGGGTTGGAAGTGGGGAGGGGAGGGCACTGATCCTCTTGTTGACCTTAACAGCACACCCTTTTCCTGAAAGACTGTGCACAACCACTTCTCCATCGTCTGTTATGTACAAATGCCAACCACTCGACAGAGACTTGCAACTCTAGGATCCCCCCTCTTGGAAGACATGCCTGTCCACCTTTCATGTCATTGAAACAATACTCTTGCAAATGTTCGCAGGGACTCTGGGCCATTTACCCAGTAAACCCATTACACTAAATCTCTTGTTGGCAATTCCAGCCTTGATATGTTGCTTCCCCCACCAATCCATAATTACACTGATGACAACCGTAATGGTGAAGGTTATGGGTCAATTTGGTGAGTTCTTAGTGGTTGGCAGGTTGGTTACTCTTCCATTCTGTGATATGGTTGATGTGATCCATAATGTGACCTGATGTGTCTGTCCAATCAGCTGAGAGGAGTCTGCATGGTTGTCTGAGAAAGCTTGTTTTCTCCCTGACTTTGCGATCGTGCACTCTTCTCCATCATCTGACATCTGGATCCTGGGATAGAAGCCTACAGTGGTCTCAAGCCTGACATCTGATCTGCAGAGTTTGGATTCACCAGCCCCTGCAATCCCATGATCCAACAGAGGTCTCCAGCCTGCCTCCTGAACCATGAATTTTACATTTGCTAGCCCGGTTTTCTTGAATCAAGTATCTCATCTATATAATATGTGTGTGTGTATATGATATACATACATATGAAGGGGCTTCAAAAAGTTCATGATGAGATGGAATTAAAAGATAATGGATTTTTTCTATGAACTTTTGAAGCCCCCTCATATATTCATTATACACACACACACACATATGGAGTCCTGATGTGGCACGCTGGTCTGAAGAATGAGTTTGAACCACAAGGTCGGTGGTTCAAATTCACCAGCAATATATATGATGCTGTTAAGTGCTGTCGAGTCAGTTCTGACTCATAGCAACCCAGTTTCTGAGGAGTGACTATGAGCTTGAACTGCCGACCTTGTGGTTCAAATCAACCTTGCAATCCTGTGCTTACCTTCCATATATGTATGCATATATGGAATCCTGGGGTGACGCTGCAGAATAAACACTGGACTGCAAGGTTGTTTGAACCACAAAGTCACTGGGTCAAATTCACCAGCTGCTCCTTGGAAACCTTATACTGCAGGGGTGGGGAATGTCTGGTCCGTGGGCTGTATAATGTCACAAAATCATTTGCTCTAACCCTCCCAAGGCAACCACAGGAGGGATTGGAAATTCAATGCATCTAGGAGCTTTTTTCATAGCAACATAAATTTATATTAAGTGATGTTATAAATATCCAAATGGCCCTTGGCAGAAAAAAAGAGTCCCCATCCTGCTATACAGGTGGCTATGAGTCAGAACTAACTTAACAACACACACACACACACACACACACACACACACACACAACATTGATTTTACTCCTCTACAGAACACAGACTAAGACAGCAATTATTACAACAGGTGTCATTGTTAAAACCCATACTTTAAACACAAACATTGAGCTTTTTTGAAATTTCCATGAAACTGAACGGAAAATAAAATATCGGTGCAGTGGTGGTGGTTTTGTGCCATGGAGTCGGTTCCGACCCATAATGACCCTGCACAGGGGTTCCAAGGCTATAAGTCTTTACAGGAGCAGAAAGCCTCATCTTTCTCCTGTGGAATCGCGGATAGTTTCAAACTGTTGATCATGAGATTAGCAGCATGATTTATAACACTCCACTACCAAAGCTCCTTATTGGAGCAGTTGAATTACATATACTCTCAAATTATAAGGCAAAAACTGATAACCTACTTAAATTGTTGAACTTTATAGCTAAGTTCTTGAACATCTGTTTAAGGATTGACAGAGAGCTCAAACAATTAGGGGCTGTGGGCTGGCTGAAGTAGACCAGAACAGATGAAATCGGGATGTAGCTCATAGTCTGACTTGCCTTAGGGAAAGCCTAAACACAGTTTGTGGACTTTTCTGTCACCGAAAGTCTCTGGAATAAAGCTGGTTACAGAGCTGTCATAGGATGGGTAGATATTGGAGGGGAAACTACCTATTATGTGATGATAACGAGGGAGGGAAGAACCAGTAGAGAAGAGGAAGTAAGGCAGGGCATAAATCCCTGAGGAGGATGTTCTGTTTCTCTACTGATACACCTTGGATATTTCAAACAACACTTTTAAACAAGCCATTTCCACAAAGACATTTTAAAATGATTTCATTCTCCCTCATCTCATTTTGTTTTTTGCTACTAATGGAACTTAGTTTAACTTCACACAGTGTAGACTTGGGATCAGGGCTTTGAAGCAGTTCTTCCCAGTTCCGTGCTGACCAATGAAGCAGAACTGGAATACACCCGAGTTTGGAAAATGTGGATGAATAGGAATGATAAATGGGGCAGAGAACGTTGTGGGTTGGTCTCTTCCTCTGGTAATCAAGGGATGTGTGCATGGTGTGTAGCAACCACATCTCTTGACAGGTAGGGTTGGGAACGATGGTGCCCCACTCAAAGATGGTGGTCGACCATGTCATTTGAAAATGTGTAGCTCTCCATGTTGTTGTTATTGTTACTAAGTGCCATTGAGTTGGTTCCAACTCATAGCAATCTTGTATATGGTTTCCAAGGAGCTGCTGGTGGGTTTGAACCATGACCTTGAAGTTAGCAGTACAGTCTTTATCCTACAGTGCCACACCAAGACTTTGTAGCTCTCCATGGTCCTACCAATAATCTAATCTCTCATATCAGGATTCTTTTAGGGATCATTCTGCCTCTTCTGAGTGTCCCATAGGATAAGCACTTGACCTCAAGGTCAGTTTGAACCACAAGGTTGGCAATTCCAACTCACCAGCCGCTCCTCAGAAACCCTATACACGGTTACCATGAGTCAGAACTGACTCGCCAGCTCTTAAAAATAACCCTGACCTGGACTGAATTGTGCTCCCCCAAAATATGTGTCAACCAGGCTGGCAATGATGTTCAATGGTTTGTCAGTCATGGAGTTGTATAATTGGACAGTTATATAATGCTATAATTATGTCTCATGATGTGATCTGATATGATCAGTCAATCAGTTGTAAGGGGATTACAACTGATTGTAAGGTGGGATGTTGTTGTTAGGTGCCATTGTTGTTGTTGTTGTTAAGTGCCGTCGAGTCTTTCTCCCTCGGAGGGGCTGGTAGTTTCGATCTGCTGACCTTGTGGTTCGCAGCCCGATTCGTAACCACTATGCTACCAGAGCTTAGGTGCCATAGAGTCGGTATATATTTCTATTTGTCAAAACCATCAACTGTAGTACTTGTGGTATAGCAGCACTAGGTAACTTTACCATAGACCTGCTACTTGGTTGGGTACCATATATGTGCATGTGGTGAAAGGGGAGAGAACACTTTACCTCAGAAGCAAGGCTGACCAAAAATTAAAAAGTGCCCCCATATGTTTTGTCCACTTCATCGAAACTAGTCATAAAAACACAGTAACAAACAAATCAACAAACAACTACAAAAGCATCATCTGGTATAGTTTGTTGCAGTGACTAGGGTAGTGATTCTTTTTTTGTTGCTGCTCATGTCTCTGTTTATTTTGTCATCACATCAACCCGATCAGCCATGTGGGATAGACATCTATATCTCCAGTCTACAGATGAAGAAGCTGAGACCCAGGGAAGGTGTGAATTTTCTGTTGTTGTTAAGTGCTGTTGAGTCAGTTCCAACTCATAGCAACTTTATGCATAACAGAATGGAACACTGCCCAGTCCGGTGCTATCCTCACAATCATTAAGTCTGAGCCCATTGCTGCTGCCACTGTACTAATCCATCTCATTGGGGGTCTAAATTCAGATAGGGAACAAAACGGTTGTAAGCTAAAAGGCAAGGCAAAAGAGAAGGTTGGTGCTGAGTACAGATGACTTCACCCTTTTCTCCAGAGCTGAGAACTGGGCTTGTGAACCAGGCTGGAGGCCCAGGGTAGGGCCGCAGGGTAGCTCCACCTGCTGGATCAAGAACTTGTGAAGGACAGGGTGTGCTTGTCACTTCCCCTCCTCAGAGTAAGCAGTGCCAGCGGCCAAGTGAGCAGTCAAAGAGTGCAAGGATGAACAAGCCAGTGAGGAGCCAGGGGCACCTGGGTTCGGATCTGGATGAGGTTGGAGATGCCAGGAAAACCACAGGCAACTTCAAATAGACAGACAGTTTCCCAACTTGAGGTCAATGCCTCCACCTGCCAGCATTCTTTCCACTATGGCCTCGCTTTACTTTTCTCCACAGCTCCCAGCACCATCTGACATACTCTATTTTACTTACTCGTTTATTGTGTTTCCCTTCTAGGATTGCTAGAATGTATGCTACCTGACGCCTACATGGAAGACCAGTTAATACCACTATTATCCAAATTTACGCACCAACTAACTGTTCAAGCCAATCATGATGCAATTAAAGAATTCCATCAACTTCTTCAGTCTGAAATTGATCAAACATGCAATCAAGATGCATTGATAATTACTGATGATTGGGATGTCAATGTTAGAAATGAATAGGGAAGATCCATAGTTAGAAAACATAACCTCGTTGACATTAATGATGCTGGACACTGCATGATAGAATTTTGCAAGACCAATGACTTATTCATTGAAAATACCTTTTTCCAATAACATAGAAGATGGCTATACACATGGACCTGGCCAGACGGAATACACAGGAAGCAATTTTACTAGATCTGTGAGAAGAGATGATGGAGAAGGTCAATATCATCAGCAAAACAAGGTCAGCGGACACCTGTGCAACAGCTCAATTGTTCATATTCAAGTTCAGGCTGAAGATGAAGAAGATAAAAACAATTCCACAATAGTCAAATTAGGACTTTGAGTATATCCCACCTAAATTTAGAGATCATGTCAAGAATTGCCTTGATGCATTAGACACTAAAGACCAAAGACCAGAAGAGTTGTGAGATGACATCAAGAACATCATACAGGAAGACAGAAAAAGTTTATTAAAAGGACAAAAGACCTAAGAGGATGTCAGAAGAGACTCTGAAACGTTCTCTTGAGCGTTGTTGTTGTTAAGTGCCATCGAGTCAGTTCCAACTCATAGCAACCCTGTACAGGGTTTCTTAGGAGTGGCTGGCGAGCTTGAATCGCCAACCTTGCAGTTCAAACCATCTTGCAGACCAACGCATAAGCCCACAGCACCACACCAGGACTCCTGAGTGAGAAGAAGTTATAATGACTGGAAGACAGGAGAAAGTAAAAGAAGTAAGGAGAACATTTAAAAGAGCAGCTCGAGAAGACAAAGCCAAATACTTTAATGAAATGTGCAAAGACCTGAAGTTAGAAAGCCAAAAGGGCCTGCCCATCATGTAAATCAAATGTCTAGGGACATTAGTCTCGCTCATATGAACCAAAAGTAAATAGACAAAGGCTCACAAAACAGACTAAATGCTTTAGAGAAAGGAAGACCGCTTAAGGGAAATAAGACCCAATATATCCAGACTACACTCCCAGCTA
>NW_006408637.1:7075097-7086485 GCF_000296735.1 Chrysochloris asiatica
TCAGCAGTTCTCAAGATGAAAGAACTGAAACAAATTCAAGCCTAGACTTGCATTATTGAAAGATTCTATAGGCAAAATATTGAATGATGTAAAAAAAGAAAAAAAAAATTAAAGGAAGATGGAAGGAATACACAGAATCACTGTACCAAAAAGATTTGATCAATGTTCAACCATTTCCAGAGGCAGCATATGATCAAGAACTGATGGCATTCAAGACTGGTTCAGATGAGGCCATGGAAGGAGTAATATCACTGCTGATGTCAGATGGGCCTTGACTAAAAAAGCAGAGACTACCATGTAGTCAATTAAGCACATGTTTACTTGCGCTTTATTGACTATGCAAAAGCTTTCAAGTGTGTCCATAACATTGTGAGGAATAGGTATTCGAGAAGACTTAATTGTGTTCATGTGGAGCCTGTACACAGACCAAGAAGCAGTCATTTGAACAAAACAAGGGGACACTAAGTGATTTAACATGAGGAAAGTTATGAGCCAGGGTTGTATACTTTTGCCATACTTGTTCAATCTGTGTGGTAGCAAATAATCTGAGAAGCTGGATTATATGAAGAAGAATGTGGCATCAGGACTGGAGAAAGACTCATTAACAACATGCAACATGCAAGCAACCTTGCTTGCTGAAAGCAAAGAGAACTTGAAATATTTACTTATGAAGATCAAACACTATAGCATTCAATATAGATTACACCTCAAGGTAAAGAAAATGAAAATCTCACAATTGGACCAATAAATAACATCATGGTAAATGGAGAAAAGACTGAAGTTGTCATAGACGTTGATTTGCTTGGATCCACAATCAATGCAGTGGAAACAACAGTCAAGAAATCAAATTGCATAATGCATTAGGCACATCTGCTGCAAAAGATCTCTTAAAACTGTTCAAGAGGAGAGACATCAGTTTGAGGACTAAGGTGTGCTTGACTCAAGTCGTGGTTATTTTCAACCTCAAATGCAAGTGAAAGTTGGACAATGATTCAGGAAGATCATAGAAGTATCGAGGCATTTGAAGTAATGGTGTTGCAGAAGATTACTGAAAGTACCATGGACTGCCAGAGGAACAAACAAATCTGTGTTGGAAGATGTACAACCAGAATGCTACTTCGAAGCCAGGATGGTGAGACTTTGGTCACACTTTGGACATCAGACTTAGAAAAGTGGAGGGTCATCAAAAAAGAGGAAGACCCCCCCAACAAGATCGATTAACCCAGCAGCATCAACAATGGCTCAAAGATAACAATGATTGTGAGAATGGTGCAGGACAGGGGCAGTGTTTCATTCTGTTGTGCATAAGGTCACTATGAGTCAGTACTGACCCGATGGTACCCTAACATCCACAACAAGCTCCAGGACATTTTGATTTGTTTTCTTCACTGCCATATCCCCAGGACCCGTAACATGACACATGGAAGATGTTCACTAATCTGTGGAACAATGAAGGAGTAGCTCTAAGCTCTTAGCATGAAGGGGCACTGTTGTCTAACCCTGTAAAGAAAAGCTCTTGAAGGGAGCAATAGGCCATAGAATAGCTAGGGCTCCGGAAGGACCTCGGCCTGACACCCTCAGAAAGACAGGGACCTGCTGGGACATTGGTATTGCCTGAGCATTCGTCACCATGCCTGAAAAAAGGTACAGATATTTCCTGGAGTGATTCCCCCCGCCCTTATTTTCAGAATACTTGCATTTGGCAAGAAAAAGACAATTCAAATTCTCTTCACCAGCACAAGAGTGTGCTGTAGATTGAAGAAGAGAAAGTTGACAGTTCACAGCAAGAAACCAGCAAAATTTACACTCTGAGTTTTTAATATTGCTCAGGAACTTAGTGTATCTCTTCCCAAACTGACAGCTGCCTCAGGGCTGATGTGTACTTGGAATACACATCGCATGTAATGTGTAACATTTACAGGTGTAGCGCTCGGAATCTTAAAATGAACACAGCTCTGATTACATCATTCCTCAGCTTTGAAACTTGCTTAAGTTTTGCTCAGAGAATACAGCCCCAACCCCTCAGTATAGTAAGTACTCAAGCTCCTTCCACCCTGAACTCAAGCTGACTTTTCATCTTAACATCTACTCTGCTCTGTTCTTGCTTCCAAGCTTCAGCCAAGACAGTCCGCCCTCTTCCTCCTTATATTCCATCATCCAGTTTTTACAAGGGTCTCACTCCCATTCCTTGTGAGCACTTTCAAGTCAGGAGGAGCATCTGTTTCATCCATACCTTCCCCACAACCCTCCACACACAACCGCAAGGAAATGTTTGCTTCATTGAGTGCCAGGCTCCACACTTGTCCCTTTCATTCCGTTCTCCCAGAGCTGCAGTACTGACATCTCTTAAGATGAAATCTGACCATGTCTATGCTTTGCCCAGGCCCTTTGATAATTTCCACCAACATTCACCTTAGGATTCAAGCCTTCTGCATGGTGGTCCTTGCCTAACTGCCTCGTCTCCTCTCTTCCCTCACCCCCTTTGCCTCCTCAGCTTCAACCAGGTCGATGAGTCTAGAGCTTGTCTGCGCTCTTCTCACCTCTGGGTCTTTCCTGCATTACTTTGTTGGCCAGAAAGTTCTTGATTTCAACTTCCATTACTTGGAAGACTATCAAATCGTCTTTAAAGAAACTCTTCCTCAGTCACTGCCTCTAAGGAAACCTGTCCCCCACCCCTGCAAACACCACCACGTTTTGCCATCTAACTCTCTAAGTCCTTTACTAGGAGAGAGGACAGAGACCATGTCTTATTGATCTCTAGGGCCTAGCCCAAAGTAAATGTTCAATGAATAAGTTTAGGATAGACAAGCTTCCATATTGCTTTTACTTTCCTCTGCTCCTTAGATACTGAGGGTTGCACGGATGTTACAGTTACTACAAATGCAATCAAGTCCCTAGGGAAGTCTGGGAAGTCACACACACAAGCCAGGTCCTTTTCAGATTGAAGGCATCAAAATCGCCCTTTCTCCTCTCTCGGTTCAGATCATTACTTGGAGTTTCGGAAGCAGAATAAATTGGCTACCTCACAGAAGCGCAAAGCTACAAAAGGCAAAGGGGACTATCTGTCACCACTGTTTAGTTCAGTAGCTTTGGTAGCAGTGTGACAGCAGGAGGCCACAGCTGCGAAAATCCCCGGCAGGCCTTGTCTTCTGACAAGATCATCACTGCCAGCGTGGCAGGTAGGCTGCTGGTGGTCTCTTGGGCCTGAAGAGCTGTCTGCCTGCCCCAGGGCCATAGGGCAGACCAAGGGTGCTCAGATCTGCCTTCTGACACCCTTTCTTTCCTGCACCTACAGCTGTCTGGGAGACTCTGGAGCAGTAAACATTTTACTCCCACCAGAGTCAGTCCCAAGTCCTGCGCACTTCTGCTTTCTCATAGCGTCTCTGGTCAATGTCAGAGGGAGACTGAGGGACATGGAGGGGGCTGATGACCCTAGTATGGGAAGGATGCATGAGCCTAAAACTCCTGGGCAGTGGACTGGGACGTTTTCACATTCATACACTAATCCCTAACAACGGGACATGACCACAAGGTGCCTGGTCAGTAGCTGCCCTGTGTAGCCAAAAGGGCCACAAGAAGATTTCTTGAAACTGTAAGATTTGCCCAACACCAGTGGAGATGGAATGCCCTCTAAAAGATGCCCTCTACAAGTTCGGTCATGAAGGAGACCAACTTCAGTTCTTAGGGTGCCTTCACATAGGGTGACTCATTCAGTCATACACCAGTCTTTAGTGCTAGGCCATGCCATCACCCTAATACAGAGGGGACTCTGGTGCTCTGACCACTGAAATGACTTTGCCAGCTGACTTCCCTAGCACGAGGCAGAGGGTCAGAAGCGAACAGTCCTCGGGGTCCAAAGTCATTCATTGATTCTTCATTGTCTGGCAAGTCCCTTATCTCTGGACAAGTTGGCAACACTGGAGAAAATCTGTAGTGGAGACTCAACAACTCCAGGGCCTTTACACTCCAAGAGTGGCCCCTGGGCTGGTATCTCTTGCATCCTCAGGGAGTGTGTTAGAAACATGGACTCTCAGACCCCCACACCTATGGAAGCACAGCCGCAGGTGACCTGAAGGATGTGACAGTTTGAGGAGGTCAGTTCTAGGCAATGTGCCCTTACTTCTCTGTTCTGACTTACTTTTCTGGCTTTTCCAGGTAGAGAGGGTTTGGGGAAAAGGATCTTTCATCTGGCTGCTTCTGATAATCTTGTCTCCCCAGCCTTCCTCTCAGTGAAAAAGCTCTCTACTTTTCTCCTTTCCTCCCCCATTTCCTGCTAAAACCCTTTGAGCCAAGGGACCCAGCTCCTCAGCTGACTCTAGGTTTTCTCCAGTATTTTGACAAAAGCATGAAGATGTGATTTTCACTTATTTCTAGGAATCCTAACATCTGTTTAAAGAACTCCCAATCTGAGAGGTAATAAGGTCATAGTTTTCTAAGGAAGACCTGTTGTATTATTTTTCCTTTTCCATTGAGAATCTTTTAACCCCTCCAATGGTATGCACAGCTGAGAGTACATATTCAGAGTTGGCTGGAAAATGATGAGCAACTCTGCTGAGCTTCGTTCAGTGTGAATTCGATTTACAATCAGAAAGACTGGTGGTGGTCATGTGCCGTTGAGTCAGTTCTGACTCAGAACAACCCCTATATAGGAGTTCCAAGGCTATAAATCTTTATGGGAGCAGGAAGCCTAATTTTTCTCCCCCAGAGTGGCTGGTGGATTTGAACTGTTGAACATGCGGTTAACAGTCCAACATGTAACCACTATGCCACCTTTAAGAGGTGGAATGAAACTTTATGGTAGAAATTGGGCAAGATTTTAACTGACTTCAATAACTGTTATTGGTTTTTTTTAAGGGCCATCGAGTCAGTTCTGACCCATAGTGACCTTGTGTAGGGTTTCTGAAGAGCAGCTGGTGGGTTTGAACTCCTGGCCTTGTGGTTCATAGTCCAGTGCTGATCCTACAGCACCACACTAGGAGTCCACAACTTCAATAACTAAGCTAGGATTATTTCTATTACCCCGCTAATTTTTCCCTTGACTCATTCCAAATGCTTTTTACAAAAAGACAACAGGCTGAAATCAAGGTGTTTATGTCTTTCTATGTGTAACGAGGAGTCCTGGTGTGGCGCTGTGGGCTAACGTGTCAGACTGCAAGATCGTTTGAACTACAAGGTCGGTGTTTCAAGCTCACCAGCTGCTCCTTGGAAACCCTATACAGGGTCGCTCTGGGTCGGAATCGACTCGACAGCACTTAACAACAATAACAACAATGTCTAACTGCATCTTGGTGTAGTGCTGTTGGATAAGCACTGGACTGTAAGGTCGGTTTGAACCAGATGGTCAGTGGTTCGAACTTACCAGCCACTCCCCAGGGACAGCACTTAGTAACAACCTTGTATAACTATTCCTTCTCAGTGATGTTTGCTGTTTTCCCACCTTGACTTTTTAAGCACGAGTGTGCTCTGTTCCTGTAAATGCTGTTTTCAGAACAAAACTGAAACGGTGCTGGGCCTCTCCTGCATGGGTGGACGCAGAAACAGCTGGTCCCCATATTCACGGGAGGGCCTCTCTTAGCCTGCATGGGCCAAGACAACAGGGCTAGAACATCCCAGCTTCCTTCCCAGTAAGTCTTTATCAAGAAAGGAGCCCTTTCATTGGCTTTTAGCACTTGGTTAGAAGCAGCAGAGGAACACTCTAGAAAGGATAAAGGCGAACTCTGAGTGACAAATCAAATATACTTAGGGCTATTAGAGTTAGTTAAAAAATGCATCATTTGCTGAATATTTGCTTTCCTATTGGACTAGAAGCAGTACATTTTTCTCGCCTGTCTATGGGACGATCGTGAGTTCATTCTCTCTCTCTTTTTTTTTTTTGGCTGCTATTCAGAAGAAGCACAATAAATGCCTCTCCAAGAACTCCCACTTTTCCATGAAGTGTGGTCTATGTCAACACTGAGAATGCCCAGGCACTACTGGGTCGCCATGCCCTGTAGCCTCGTCTCTAGTATTTGCTCCGAATCCCTCTCACCAAGGGGAGGAGGGGCTGGCTTCTGTGGCTCCATCCAATCCCATCAGAGCATATTCCTTTACATGGATCAGTATCCTGGCTCTCAACCTAGTCTTATAAAGGAGCCAGACCGAATCTCTCTACACGTTAAGCATATGTTGCATCTATGCCTCCAACTCTAACTATGTTTGTGGTGGTGGTTAGGTACCGTATCGTTGAGTTGGTTTTGACTCATATAGACCCTAAGTAGGGTTTCTGAGGAGCAGCTGGTGGGTTTGAACCACTGACCTTGCATTTAGCAGCTCAGTGCTTACCCTACAATGCCACACCAGGACTCCAACTGTAACTATAGAAGGGTATAATGGTTCGTCACTAAAGAGAACTTCCAATCGGAGTCTGTCCCCAAACACGCCTTGTTCCCACATAGATGCACCACGATATTTTAGTTATCATAAAATAATGAAAGGTACAACTTCAGAGCCAGGTTGGAGTTTAAAGCATACAGTTATGAACATGACAATTTTATATGTGTATGAGTTTGGTGGGAATAGAAAATGAACGTGGAGTGGGGAAGGGCAGAGGTGAAAAGTGGAAGATTTTTTATTCTCCCACCTTTGGGACCGACTGACAAAAGGTAAGTTTCCAGGCATGTATCCTGGGCTTTTCTGACCCAAGCCTTTGACACAGTCCATATTAGGCCTTCGCTGTGGACACGCTGAGACGCAGCGATGGGCATGTAGGAACACTGGACTGAACACCAATAATTTGACTCTCCAGGAAGGCGGGAGATCTCTGCTCCACACTGAGGGTGGAGCTTTGGACCTGGTCTTAAAGGAATACCATTTCAGTGGACTCAGTGTAAAAAACACAGTACATTCAACCAAGTTCCAGACACTGCTTTGTGTTTGTTACCAGTAATGTCAGATATTGGATCCATGCAATTACATACAGAAAGCACCGTTTTGGATTGGGGGGAGCATCTTCATGACGGAAACTAAGCTATAGAAAAGAGCGAAATCATTGGGCGTCAGGAGCACCCAGTTCTCACTCAGTCTGGTGACACCTCTCAAGTCTGGTGAGCAGTAACTGCCCTAGGTCTTTCAGAGAAGATACCAGTTTTCATGTTATGGAACTCCAAGGGCAGTAGGCCAGGAGTCGAAGAAACAAGATGTTTAAACCCCGGAAAGAAGAGAATCCTGATCCCCAGCCCAGCTCCCAGGGCAGGAGGGGCATTCACTAGCCTGTCCAAGTGTCCAAGCATTTCCCAGAATCCTGCCACCAAAGGCAGCAGAGCCTCCTACCTGTATCTCTGCTTCATAGACTGCTTCTCCGCTGACTTGCAGACGTGCCCCACGTAGTACAGTGGGAAAACCAGAAAGTTCCAGTTGGTGGCAAACCACGTGAGGGTGAAGGGCGCGTCGAACGTCTTGAAGGTGAACTTGGCGAGCTGCGTGGAGCCGGCCCAGGAGGAGCACACGTACAGCACCACGGCCAGGCCCCAGAAGGCCTTCTTGAGCTGCGCGCGGGAGCATCGCCAGCAGAGGTGGCCCGTCCTCCCACCGGCCTCTGCCCCGGCTGCCGCCTGGGTCTCCGCACCTGCCGCGGCCGTCGCTGGGGCCGGGGAGTCCCGGGGCCGCTCCTCCCCTGCGGGAAAGAGAGGATATTGTTATCTGGAGCTCAAGATCAATACATCTCCCCCAGGACCGGTGAGGGACAGCTGACCCTCGGGCACTAGCAAGACCAGCCACCTAGAAAGAGGAAGCGGTGTTCCAGAGCGTGCACAGAAATGTTCTCAGAACTTTGCTTACTCACTTGTTCAGCGCTGTCAAGTCGGTTTCGACTCACAGCCACCTTGTATAGTGTTTCGAGGAGCCGCTGGTGGATTTGAACTGCCGACCTTGTGGTTCGCAGTCCAGTACTGATCCTACGGCACCTTGATATTCTAAATGGGGTGCTGGCCAAGCAGCAACAGGGCCATTGGGAACTCGTTGGAAATGCTGATTTGTGGGCGTCACCCTACACAACTCACCTACTGAATCTACCTTTTAACAGGTGAAGTGTGCATACATTAGGTTTTGGGAAGCTCGTCTCTAAAACATAGAGAGTGGCTGCAATACTTTCACAATAATTTATTTCAGCTTAGGTGTACTGATCTGCTTCCTGGGGGGCTGGGGAGCAGTCATAGGCCTTGACCTCTAAGAACGTCTTCTTGCAGCTGCTACTTGAAAAAGCCTGGATGCCAAGATGCTCATCTTATTTTGCATGTACAGCAAAAAGAGACTTGCCCTCACTCCTCACTGGTTTTTTTTCTTTCTCAAATCTGCTTCCTGCTGATTTCCTCCAGCCCCATTTTAAAGATCTATTTAAAAACCACAAGTCTGGCAGCTGTGCCTTGAGAGGTCAGGGTACTGCATTCTAGAGCCGTAACTTCTGGGAACCAGGGTCAGCCAGAGCTTGGCTCCGTGAGCAGTACTGTTCCCTCAGACCATGCGAAGGTGCGAAGGTGCAAAAGGCATGATTTTTACTGTTTGTTTTTCATTCCTAACTGTGTACGTGGCAGTCAGTTGGAAACTTAAACAGAGCCTTCTGGCTGTGTAGCGTGTAACTAGGGACGGATGCAAATTTCCATACGGCAACGTACTTGCCTTTTGTATGTCCCAACTGGTGAGTCGCTGAAGGAACACATACGTGATAAGGGGCCATCTCCACAATGTATTGGGGACAAATGCGCTCTATGTATCTTATTTAAACAATAACATCTTACATAAATAACTTTAATGCTTATGTCCAATCACTGCAGTTGAGATTTATTTGTATATCATACTCTCAGGAACATAATCATCCTATGAGGTAAATCCTGAGTCAACATATCCTATTATACAGGTGTTAGCTAGTCCTATTATTAAACACCAGCCTTGGCCTTACCTGTTTTAGTCAAAGCATTATGTAGCTAGTCAAGGAGAGGAAGTGTACTTTACCAGCCCAAACACTATTTGCAGAGCTTTCCTGGTCTAAATCCCATTTGACAGTATCTGAAAAACATCTAATCCAAGACATGGTGTTTTCAGTTGCCTCGTATACATGTTGCAAAGTTCCAAAATTGGGTAGCATAAAAGGAAGACAAAAGAAGAACTGATGTGTTTGAACTATGGCTTGACAAAAAATACTGAATATACACAGACTGATAAAAAAAATGAACATATCAGTTTTAGAAGAAATAAGACCAGAATGTTCCTTAAAAGTGAGGATGGTGAGACGTCTACTTGCTTAATCTGAATATGTCATTAAAAAAGACAAATCACTAGAAAAGGATATTGTAGTTGGGAAAGTAGAGAACCAACCAAAATGGCGGAAACACTTTAATAGATGGCTTGACCCAATAACCAGAAGAATAGAACCAAACATATACCATCACGAGATATGACACAGGAGCCAGCAACATTTCATGGATAAAGTAGCCACGAGTAGAAGCTGACTTGATGGTAACCAACAATGACATCATATTGTACATCATTATGTGTTTTATTAGTACTTCATCTCCTCACTCCACCACTCATCTGTCAGCTTGTCATACTGTGGTGGCTTGTGAGTTGCTGTGATTCTGAAAGCTATGCCACAGGTATTTTGAATATCAGCAGGGTTACCCATGGAGGACAGGTTTCAGATGAGCTTGCAGACGAAGACAGACTAGAAGGAAGGAGTGACAAACTACTTCCGAATCCTTAGTCACTGAAAACCTTAGAATAGCAGAGAAACACTGTAAGATATAGCGCTGGAAAATGAGCCCCTTAGGTTGGAAGGCACTCAAAATGCATCTGGGGAAGAGCTGCCTCCTCAAAGTAGAGTTGACAGTGATGATGCGAATGGAGTAAAGCCTGTGAGAGAAAAGCCCACAGGACCTTCATTTGCTAATGGGGCACAACTCAACATGAAGAGAAACAGCTGTAAACACCCACTGAAAATCGGAACAAGGAATGTATGAAGTATCAATCTCGGAAAATTGTAATTTGTCAAAAGTAAAATGCAACACATAAACATCGATATCTTAGGCATTAGTGAGCTGAAATGGACTGGTATTGGCCATTTTGAATCTGACAAACACATGGCTTACTATGCTGGAAATGACAGACTGAAGAGGAATGGCATTACACTCATTGTCAAAAAGAACATATCCAGATCAATCATGAGGTACAACGCTGTCTGTGATAGGGTAATATCCATTTACCTACAGGGAACCCCAGTTAATAACACTATTATTCAAATTTATGCACCAACCACTAAAGCCCGTGGAGATGAAATAGAAGAATACTACCAACTTCTTCAATCTGAAATTGATCAAGCATGAAATCAAGCTGTATTGATCATTACAGGTGATTGGAATGCAAAGGCTGGGAGCAAAGAGGAAGAATCAGTAGTTGGAAAATATAGCCGTGTGAAAGAAATGGTTCTGGAGAATGCATGATAGAATTCTGTAAAATCAATGATTTGTTCAATTCAAATAGCTTCTTTAGACACCATAACAGATGACTATACACATGGACCTCACCAGATGGAATACATAGAAATCAAATCAACTACATCTGTGTAAAGAGACGATGGAAAAGCTCAATATCATCAGTCAAAACAAGGCCAGGGGCAGACTGTGGAACAGATCATCAATTACTCATATGCAAATTCAAACTGAAGCAGAAGAAAATGAAAAGAAGTCCATGAGAGCCATAATATGAGCTTGAATATATCCCACCTGAATTTAGAGATCATCTGAAGAACACATTCAACACACTAAACACTAAAGACCAGAAGAATTGTGTGATGACATCAAGATCATCATACATGAAGAGAGCAAAAAGTCACTGAGATGACAAGAAAGAAGGAAAAGGTCAAAATGAATGTCAGAAGAGACACTGAAACTTGCTCTCCAGCATAAAGATGCTAAAGCAAATGGAAGAAATGAGGAGGTCCAACAGCTGAACAGAAAAGTTCAAAGGTCAGCTTAAGAAGATACAGTCAAGTATTACAACAAAAATGTGCAAAGATCTGGAATCAGGACACCAAAAAGGAAGAACATACTCAGCATTTCTCAAGCTGGGGGAACTGAAGAAAAAATTCAAACCTCGACTTCCATTACTGAACGATTCTCTGGGCAAATTATTGAATGATGCAGAAAGCATCAAGAAAAGATGGAAGGAATACAGTCATTATACCAAAAGAAAATGGTTAATGTTCAACCATTTCAAAAGGTAGCATATGATCAAGAGCCAATGATACTGAAGGAGAAAGTCCAAGATGCATTGAAGGAATTGGCAAAGAACAAGGCACCAGGAATTGATGGAATAAAATTTGAAATCTTTCAAGAAAGTGAGGCGGCATGGAGGCACTCA
>NW_006408637.1:7093950-7095288 GCF_000296735.1 Chrysochloris asiatica
TGCTTATCCTATGGAGCCACCGTGCTTTCAGGTAGGACAAAGGTAGGTTTATTACACTATGAAATGGCAGTTTTATATGTGTATGAGTTTGGTGGGGATAAAAAATAAAGGTGGGATAGGGAAAGAGGGATATTCAAGCTTGTAAAATTATTTGAAATGAAGGCAGGATAGGGAAAGAGGGATAGTCAAGCTTGTAAAATTATTTGAATGTTAACACTTTGGGTTCCTGGTTGGGCACTGTAGGACAAGCACTGGACCATAAGGTCGGTTTGAACCACAAAGTCAGAAGTTCAAACTCAGCAGCCATTCCTTGGAAACCTATACAGGGTCGCTATGAGTCGGTACCAATTCGAGTGCACTTAACAACAACAACATCCCAAAGTGTCTCTTGGAACACACTTTGGGCAAAGCCAGCCAAAGCTGACTCCGTGCCTTTCAGTTCACTGTATTGAGCCTCCTGTAATAGCAATTGCGATTATCCATTGAAGTACTGCACTGAGTATCACCGACACCTTGTACCTCATGTGAACTTAGAAATATTCTTTACAAATACTTTCATGGGGTACAAAATCCCATAAAGAAAAAGCCATCTATCACCGAGATAATCTAGTCACCCAAATATCACTACTGACCTTTTGCTGCATTTTCTACAGTTTTGTGCCCCCCCACACCATGCATAACACACACACATCCCACAAGCACACACACACCACACACACAAAACTCTCCATACCCATCACACTCACACACACTTCCTGCACACAGGCATGCACACACACACATACATCGTATCCACATTCACATCCAAACTCACATGTGGTACCCACAGACACATACCCTACACACATCACACACCCCACACAAGGATGTACTAACATACCCACTCATCCAACAAAATCAGGATTGTATTATGTTTTCATCTGGCTTTTTTTTTTACTTTAATACAGAATGATATGAACTTTATAGACTGCACAAGGCTGTATCCCATGCATGCATCCTAAGAGCATTTCAATCAGCCAGGCAGAGAGTGAGTGTCTGCCTGGGGCCAAAAGCTCTCTCTGGGAGGTCAATAAATAAATATAAAACCTGATTACTGTTGTTAAGGAATGCAGAGTTTATCTGGGTGTGACAAAACTGACCATGAAAGAATTTCAGAACAAATACAAAGATTTTGTATAAGTGTAATAGGAATTCTGAAAAAAGAGCCACCAGCATGTTGGTGTTGTTAGGTGCCATCGAGTCACTACCAACTCATAGCGACCTTATGCACAACCGAACGAAACACTGCCGGGTCCTGGGACAACCTCACAATTATTGCCACGCTTGAGCCCATTGATG
>NW_006408637.1:7096343-7105515 GCF_000296735.1 Chrysochloris asiatica
CCATAATAGACAAAAGCTTCACCTGGGTTTTGAAGGACTAATTGGCATGGCGCTGTGGGCTAATGCGTCAGACTACAAAGTCATTTGAACTGCAAGGTCAGTGGTTCAAGCTCACCAGATGCTCCTTGGAAACCCTATACAGTGTTGCTATGGGAGATAGATGAGGCTTTCTACTCCCGTAAAGATTTATACCCTCGGAAACCCTATACAGGGTCGCTATGGGTCAGAACCGACTTGATGGCACATAACAACAACAACAATGGGTCAGAATCAAATCGCTGGCACTTAACAACAACAATTACAGATGGAAGAACAGAGATGCAGGTCAGAATACACCTGCTTTGCAGAGGGCCAGGCAGTCTCTGAACCTAGGTTCCCATGATCAGCTGTTAACCAAAAGGTTGGAGGTTCCAGCCCACCCAGAGGCACCACAGCAAGAAGGCCTAGTCATGTTTCCCTAAGCCCAGCCATTTAGAGCCCTGTGGAGCATAATTCTACTCGGACACACATATGCGTACCCTGACAGAAGGACGTGACAACGATGAGGGGCTAAAACCCACGGCTACCTCCCCACACCACCCTTACCCCTCTACCCCCTCCGCCTCAAACCTTGCTTTGTTAGCTCTACACTGGCTGAAGGCAGACCAGTAAACTCACAAGATGACCTATAGTTAGGAAGCGAAAGTTCCAATGTCCATAACAAAGGGTAAAGTTAGCTGAATACATATGGAACACCAACAGCAGACATTTTTATTCCCAGCTACCTGAAGTGATACTGGACTCCTGATGTGGTGCTATACCATGAGCACCGTACTGTGAACCACAAGGTAGGAGGTTCAAACCCACCAGCTGCTCCTCGGAAACCCTACACAGGGTCGTTATGAATTAGAACTGACTGGATGGCACTTAACAACAATAACAACAACATCTGAAGTGGCATAGTGGGTTACCCGTTAGGCTGCTAACCAAATGTAAGCAGTTCAAATCCAGCCGCCATTCTCCAGGAGAAAGATAAGAGTTTCTGTTGAGTAAAAGGTTGGCAGCCTTAGAAACACTTCACAGAGTCGCTATGAGTTAGAACCGACTTGGTGGCACACAGCAGCAGCAGTATAGGAAGTGTGGCAAATGCATTCCACATCACACATCATCCAATTTACAAATTCCAACCTAGTTTTCCATGAGCTGTCCACGTTATACTCTGGAGAGATCCAAGTCACTTTTGGACATAAGAAATTACAATGAGGACATCTACTCCCAAATGTACTTCAAGTGCAGGAAACATTTGTTTACTTCCCACCCCTTCATAAATGGCAAGTTAAGCAATTCCTGTGTTTGATTTCAGTCTCCTAGTACCACTGAAAAAGACTGTGTATGGTACCTCAAAGAAATCAATGTCAAATGAACTTCCAGCTCCTTTCTGCCCATCTCTGTGGACCATTACAAGCTACTACCTATGCCAGCCTCACATACCCACCCCTCTACAAACAACACCTGTGTTTATGATCATCTTGTACCTTTAAGTTCTAATTGTGTACTTTAAGCAGCAGCTCTGGGAGCCATGCAAAAGTAGATTACACGCTCTGGTCCAATGGCTGTGCTGTCAGAGGCTGTAATTGCGGAGGCAAACATCTCCCTGTAGCTGTGTCTCCGATAAATGCTCTGTCTACACTGCTTAATTCACTCAGATATGTTGGGAAACAAGTGGGCCCTCCCTAGTTCTGTTGCTAGAGCTGTTTCCACTGAGCATTTTGGAGGGCTCTGGATATGTGTGTCTGGTGCAGGGAAGATGGAGGTTGTTCGGACACGATGGTACTCCTTGGTTTTATGGGCTGTAACTTCCATTCTGAGCTCTGCTTCACCCCGTCGGTTCTACCACCTGCCAAATAACTCAGCTCTTGTCTCCTACCAGGATTTATAAAACATTTCACACTCTTTGATCAAACTGAAGTCATACCTAGAGGCAAGGACAACTTAGCAGAAGGTAATTCCAGGCCATGACAGGCGAGCTGGAGTCGCCAATTCATTTTGGGACCCAAGCAAGTCCTTAGTTACATGGATTGTCTACTGTTTTGCCCCTGGGGGGAAAATGAATTCTAGATGAATTGGCTGTTTGGCTGTGTATTTGGGGACAGTGGTGGGTCAGTCTCGCCTTCCTTCAGAGAGACCTGGATTTGAATCCCAGCGCTCCACCTGTGATACTAACTCCTGTCCATCAGGGGAAGCTTGTGTGTTGCTTATAAGACTGAACAAATTTCACTGAGGCTTCTTCCAGACTATGAAAAAGCAAGAAGAAAGGTCTGGCAAATTTTTTCTGAAAATCAGCCAATGAAATGGTCCAATCTACAACAAGTCGTAAGGATGGTGTGGTACTAAGAAACATTCCATTTCAGAGGTGGATGACAAGCTCTCAGTGACAGAGTATTTATTTATAAATGTACCTATTAGGTGTGGTGCTGCAGCATAAAGCACTGGACTGCAAGATGGGTTTGAACCTCAAAGTTGGCAGTTCAAATTCACCAGCGGTTCAAATTCGCTTCAGAAACCCTATACGGGGTCGCTATGAGTTGGAACCGACTCCATGGCATTTAACAACATTAGCAGTGACACACCTAATAGAAATATTGTGTTTAAAAATGAGAAATATTAGCTATGTAGGTTAAAACACTAAACTACAAGGTTGGTTTGAATTGCAAGGCCAGTGGTTCAAACTCACTAGCCGCTCTCCTCAGAAACCCAATACAAGGTTGCTAGGAGTCAAAACAAACTTGATGGCACTTAACAACAACAACAATATCTCAAATTCACCACCTGTAAATTTCTTAAGCTGTTTTTGTAAAATGATTCCTAGAGGCAGCTACAAGGTTGTGTAAACCAACAGTAGTATTTCGCACAAGGAAACCACTTCCCTGACGAGGCCACAGAATTGGAAGGTAAGTGAAGGTGGCTTTTAGGGTCCAGGAGAGCTTTTCTGATGTCCTTCGCAGGCAACAGAAACGCTGGCCTGAGTCCTGGCTCCCCAGGCCCAGGTCCGTTGCTGCTGACTCAGTAAACAGGCAATGGTATTGGCATTGACCACCCTACCCGCATCTCCTGAGAGAGCCCTGTCTGTCTCCCAGATATCCATGTCAGACAGGAATGGGGATGAGGTTAAGTTGCACTTCAAGCTGTTTTGCCTTGGGGGCAAGAGCAAACGTCTGCTCCTGGGAGGGGGGCAGAACACTGTGCTTCAAGATATCTGAGCTTAAAGGGATCAGTTCTAATCCGCCTGCCCCTGCTAGTCATGGCCTGTGAGGCTTTGAGATTCCACCCGTGCCCTGGCCCAGGCATAGCAATCCTGTGCACACAGTTGGCACCCCATTCAGACGAACACACACCCTCCCATATTTGGAGGTTGATTCTTTTCTGAAAGTTAGCAGCTCCCGGTCCTCAGATATGGCTGGAGGTGAGGCTGTTCGGAATTCATGAGGAAAGTCATCCTCCCAGGAGGAAAGTGTATATCTAAGATTGGCACCCCTTCTGGGCAAGGGGGCACCCACTCCTGCCATCTATGGCCCTTCAGGAAGGGGTGGGTATAGGCCAGCACCCAGGCAGGTATCAAGGTATCATGTCAGAAGACAACTCTGGCACTTGAATCAGAAGGAGGGTGTGTTCTGGTTGTGCTGAATATTGGAGGAAAATGAGCCAGAGAATAAGGCAAAATTATTACACAGCTTCTCTCGATGTGCAGAATATTGTCTTCTAAAATACACGCTGGTGTGTTCAAGTCCTGGTGTGGCGTTGTAAGATAACCACTGGACCGGTAATCATAAGATCAGCGGTTCAAAACCACCAGCTGCTTCTCGGAAACCCTATACAGGGTCACTATGGGTCTGAACTGACTCTATGGCACTTAATGACAACAACTGACACACAGGGACTCTACTGAGAACTGAGGGTGTATTTTGTTGTTGTTAAGTGCTATAGAGTCATAGGTAGGACTAACCTTGGTCTCTTCAGAACCGAAGTAAAGTTAGTCTGCCTACGCCTAAGCTCTCCCACTGGGCTTTTGTCTCCTACCCCGGGGTGAGAGCTGAGTTCCAACTGAGGGTGCTGTGGCCAAGCTAATCTCCAGACAGTAATGCTGTATGGGAAGATAATGGAGCTGGTTTAGAAAGCTGTGAGGTTGTACAGTTTCTTCATCTTCTTTCTTTTTAACTTTTATTGTGAATTGAGTGACAGTTTATATGGGAGAGCATCAGTTTTACACTCATCGTATCTATTTCATTGCAATGATTACAATCCCTTCTATGCATCATCATCCCACAGTATTTGTTACTATTTCCTCTGGGGTTTTTTGTTTGTTTGTTTTAAAACATACACAAAACCATTCAGGGATATATAATCATTTAAACAACCAAAGGGCACATTCTGCAAACCTGCCTCCTGGCCGCCAGCTCTCTGTCCCGCTCTTTCCATGTGTCTAGAGTCCTCAGCAGCTCCCTCTCTCCATGTCCCCATCTCTGCCTCCATCTCTGGTGTCACTGCTTCTCTGGATAAGGTCCTGCATTCCTCTTGTGCTCTTCTCCCTTAATGGGCCTAGGCTCACCTGTTCCTGGACAGTTTCTTATTAGCAGTTTCTTCTTGAGGGCTTCCCAGAGACTGGAGGTCTTCCCTGGTGTCCAGTGACTGCCTGGTACTGAAGAGCCACACAGTGTGCCAGTCTCTGCTTGCTGAAATTTCTACCCCCATTCAAATCCAAAAAGGAACCCTAATGGCACTGCGGATTGGGCGTTGGACTGGTAACTTAAAGTTGATGGTTCAAACCTACCAGCTGCTCTACGAGAGAAAGACGAGGCTGTCTGCTATCTTTAAAATTTAGTCTCGGAAACCTTATATAGGAGTCACTATGTGTTCGAATCACTACGCGTTTGATGGCAGTGTGTATATGTGGGGGGGAGGTTTCAAATTCCAAATCCACACTCGGAGTGTGTGCGTTTGCACATACACATACATACTTGCACCTGCAAATGCCCAAAACTTCTCATTGTGCTAAAAGCTCTTCTCACTGACAATAGGGAGCTAGTGGTTTCAGTCAGATAAACCAATCCCAACTCATGAGTAAGTTCCTGCGGAAGGAGTCTACGGTAGACTTATTCCAATGCCGTGTCTGCCCAGAAAGAGAAACCCAGCTTCAAAAGGTGAGGTGGTGTGTCCAGAGAGTGTGGGAGCCGGAAATGAACCCGAGCGTTCTGACACCTCAGCCAGCATTCTCTCTTATAACTCCTCTTCCAAGATGCACAAGGCCTTAACCAGCGAACATGCACCACTCGCCAAAAAGGCTTTTAAGACTTAAATCACTTCTTGGCTCTCCCAAGATCGCTCCTCTGCTCCCTCATCTAACTCCGCAAGCCTCTCTTGCCCTCTTGCCCCTCATTGCTTTCAGCAGACGATCCCACAGCCTCCTTCGGCTTCCCTTGGTCTTCCTCCTCTGCATCTGCCTAGTTCTCGGTGTCTTTGCCCATCTTCTCACCCCATTCATTCAGTGCTGCCTCCTCCTTTGGCATCTTGTGCTTTCCACCCATGGGCCTCATCCTCACTCCCCTCCCCTTTACTATAACATGAACCTACACCCCCCAATTGCCAGACACCTTCAACCATGCCCTCACCAAACATTCACCTGGCAAGCTGGCCCCCAGCACCACTTACAACTATTTATACCGACTTACCCCATCTTGGTTGCTCCTGATACCACATCTTGTTCTTGATTACCATACCATGTTCCCTAGACTTTCCTCCCCTTCTTTGACTTAGCTGTTTAGACTTCTCTCTTGTCTCCCTTGTCCCCTGAATATGTGTTGTCACCCTCAAGTGTATGCTTGTTGCCATCTCTGTGGGTCTATCGTCTTACCCTTGCCTGTCCTCTCCCCAACGTCCTAACCTGCCAGACACCTGCACTGCTTTCCAACCACTTCGTCTAAACCGGATTTCTCCTTCTCGTCCTCCCCACTTGTGTTTTCACTCCTGTCTGTTATTATCTACTCCCTCGTTGTTCAGGCTTCCTGACTTTGCACTCCGTGCGTTCACCTTGAGTTCTGTCTTTGTTTCTGCTGCACGGGGATCGTGGTGACAGGCTGAGCCTACCACATAGTAGTTGTACCACAGAGTAAGTTACTTCTTTGTTCTCTCTTTCACTTCAACACCTGTGTGGTGGGGACAATGCAAGGGCCCACTGCATGGGGGTATTGTGAGGACTGGAAGAGCCTAGGAAAGAACATGTGGCAGACAGGAAAAACCATGTTACCTGCCATGACTCTCAGCAGCGCCCCTGCCTGCTTACCACACCAGCTCCCCAGCACATCCCCTTGTTTGCTGTCTGTGCTTCTAAACTTTTGTGACTATGACCCTCAATTATGACATACATACACACATATGGAAAAGTGTCGCATAACAACACTGAGCTTTACAATATGTAACACTTTGGTATTTTTGATTCTACCCTAAAATCTGTATTAAAACAAAACAAAAACCCTTACTGTGACTATGAAATTCAAGTCATGATCCAGTTTGAAAACCCCTGCAATGCATAGTAGGTTGGTTGGTTGTGTGCCACAGAGTTGGTTCTGACTCATAGCAACCCGGTATAGGGATTCTGAGACTATAAATCCTCTGGGAGCAGAAAACTTCATCTTTTTTCCAGAACAGTGACTGGTGGATTTGAACTGCTAATCTTACAGTTATCAGCTTAACATGTAACTAACTATGCCACCCAAGCTCCTTTGCAATACATGAGTTTCTGATTTTTCTTAGACTTGAATAATGCCTTTCTCATTACTGAAATGATGCATATTTCAATTCACTCTTCCAAGTCCTGCACTGAGGATACCTTAGAGTCTGGCTTCAGCACACCTTAACAACCTTGCCTTCCCCCAGCCCAGCTTCTTTACGTAATCTGAGTTCCAGCCACAATGGACTATGCCCATATTTCCACCATGCGCCATAGTCTACAAACTCTGCACGTTTGTTCATACAGCTTCTTCCACCAGGGACCCCACGTTCTGATATCCTCTGCCCAGTTCCCTGATGTGCTTCTATGGGTGTCTAGCCATCCTGTAATCTTATGAAGAGGAGAATTCTGAGGCCATACTCAGGCTCCATGGAAAGGAGTGCCCGCTATATAAGGCTGTATTGACAAAGAAGGGATAATGGTGACAAGAGTGCCACATACCAGCCACCTGTGTCCACCATAGTGGCTGGCCCTCTGGTGAAGTGCAGCACTTGTTTTATATTCCTTTCATACATTAAAAACAATGTAATTCAGCATGCGATCATTTGGTGCCTTTCTGACCTATAGTACTGGTTTGGAAGCTCTGTCCAGCTGATGATTCTATCGTAGTCTTTTTAGTATCCCTCTGCTCCTGTAAAGATTTACAGCCTTGGAAACCCGGTACAGGGTCGCTATGGGTCAGAATCAACTTGACGGCACTTAACAACAACAACGACATCAACATCTGGAAGGAGTCTGATAGCAAAGTGGTTATGAACCGGGCTGCTAACCTCAAGGTCAGCAGTTTGAAACTACCAGCTGTTCCGCGGGAGAAAGATGAGCCTTTCTACTCCCCTAAATACTTACAGCCTTGGAAACCTTGCTGCTATGAGTCGGAACAGACTCCGGCATAGAACCACCACCGCCGTCAACATCAGGGGTCCTGGTGTGGTGCTAAAGGATAAGCACTGAACTGCTAACCACAAGTTTGGTGGTTAAAACCTACTAGCTACTCCTTGGAAACCCTATATGCGGTCGCTATGAGTCGGAACCTATTCAGTGGCATTTAACAAAACAACAATCAGCATCTGGATCAGTCTCTTGTAATATTAAGTAAAATGTTTTACTGATATACACATGACTTTTGTCATTCAAGTTCCAGGTCTACGGCAAACCAACAAGAATATGATATTTTAAGACCTGGGAATCTTTTGTCAGTGTGTTTTTCGTTACACCTCTGAGACTGGACCAACAACACTGGGTCTCCACATAATAACTGAGCACCCCAGGGTGACAGTTTTATTCCATTGACAGACACAAAGTAGCCAGACCTGTTTTCTGGGCAGCTGACAGCCATCCTCCCTCGAAGCAGAGGTACAAGAATTTGGACAACAGCACTGGCGAGCCCCAGCTATGGTTGAGACCCAGTCACATTGTGGTAGGCACTTTAGGGAACAAAAACACGTATTGAGCACATACAAAATGCCACCAAACATGTTGCCATCGAATTGATTTTGATTCTTGGTGACAACATGTGTTGTAGAGTAGAATGGCTCCATGGAGGTTTCTTGGCTGTGATCTTTATGGATGTGGGCTGCCAGGTTCATCTTCTTCTGTGGTGCCACTGGGTAGGTTCTAAGTGCCAGCCTTTTTGTAGTTAATCACAGGCCATTTGTGCCACCCAGGGAGACTTTCAAAATGCCACAGTGTCAGAGGAAGAAAGAAGAGGAAAGAAACGTGCAATCTGCTACAACTTGATGAACTGGACCTATACTTCTAGATGTATTGGCTTAAAAGAGGGAACGATTCTTTACAGCAAGGATCATTCCCACCCCCTCTGGTTGACAGGGATGGGCAACTTAGACATCAGCTACCCAAAATGGGGGAGGGGCGGGGGCTACAAAGACAAGAAGTGACTGGCTTAATAGCTTTCAAGAGGGAGTTTAGTTTCAGAGGCTGTGGGGGAAGGTAGAACCCTCCACTGAGTGGTTTCTAACCTGTCTGGATGGGGCTGGCGAAAGGAGATGGGGATAAGACTCTTAGGGTTCAATAATGAATAATTGCTATCAGACTGATTGTGAGTTTTGCAAACGTAAAGGTAACAAATGGAGGGAAGTGGTTGATATGGCAGTCCGGGAGCCGAGGACCCTGGGACCATCAAGGAAAAAGAGCAGAGTGCAGGACCCTATCCAGAGATGCAGCAATGCCAGAGATGGACGCAGAGACAATGATGTGGAGAGATGGAGCAGCTGGGGATTCTAGACTCAGGGAAGGAGAGAGGTTGTGTTCTGGTGGCCCGGGGGGCTGGTGTGCAGGGTAAATATACCTTTTGGTTGTTTGAATGGTTATATATTCTTGAGTTTTGCAGAATTCTATCATGTGTTCTCCAGCATCATTTCTATCACCAAGGTCATATTTTCCAACTACTGA
>NW_006408637.1:7108750-7121295 GCF_000296735.1 Chrysochloris asiatica
GCTGGAGAAGGGTATCATGTTTGGTAAGGTGGAGGGTCAGAGAAAAAAAGGAAGACCCCCAACGAGATGGATTGGCCAAGTGGCAGCATCGATGGACTCAAGCATGTTAACAGTAGTGAGGTTGGCCTAGGATCGGGCAGTGTTTCGTTATGCTGTGTATAAGGTCACTATGTGTTGGTACCGACTCGATGGCACCTGACAACATACAACAACAAAATATTCCTGAGTGCTTCAGTGTACATCCAAAAACAAAACAAAACAAACCAAAAAAAACCCCAGAGGGAATGGAAGCAAATGCTGTTGAATGATAATGCATAGAGGGGATTGAAATCATTGCAATGAAACGAAATACAATAGGATAAATGTAAAGTTGATGCCCTCCCATGTAAACTATCACTCAAGTCACAATAAAAACATTAAAAACAAAAAACAAAAAACATTGCCACAGTGCCATGCTTTGTTACTGTGTGCCACTGAGTCTACAGGGTAGCCACCCTACGGAACGGAGTAGAACTGCCCCATACGGTCTCAGAGACTAATATTTATGGGAGCAGATAGCTAAGTTTTTTCTCAGGTGGAACCACTAGAGGGTTTGAACTTGTAACCTTTTGGTTAGCAGATGAGAGCTTCACCAATGCACCACCAGTTCGCCTTGCCATTGAACAGATTCCGACTCGGTAGGACAGAGGAGAATTGCTCCCCAGGGTTTCTATGGGTGTGACACTGCAGGATAATGCATTGGACCTCAAGGTCAGTTTGAACTGCCAATACGGTGGTTCAAACCCACCAGCTG
Source organism: Chrysochloris asiatica (assembly GCF_000296735.1). Lineage (NCBI taxonomy): Eukaryota > Metazoa > Chordata > Mammalia > Afrosoricida > Chrysochloridae > Chrysochloris > Chrysochloris asiatica. Next base: position 7,109,544 of record NW_006408637.1, read on the forward strand.
CTCCTTGGCAACCGTATACAGGGTTGCTACGACACGACAGCTCTTAACAATTTCTTTCTTTTTTTTTAGTGTTTTATTGTGAATTATATGATAGTTTACATGGGAGAACATTAGTTTTACATTCATTCTATCATACATCCTATCATTGCCATAGTTACAATCCCCTCCATGAATCATCAACCAACCAAAGGGTATACCCTGCAAGCCTGTTCCCTACACTAGTCCCCCCACCCCCAGTGTTCAGCACACAGTCGCTCTCCCTCTCTGGATCTAAAGCCCCCAGCTGCTCCATCGCTCCACGTCATTGTTGCTGCCTCCATCTCTTAACAATTTTTACAGAAGCAGACAACCACATCTTTCTCCCTTGGAACGGCTGGTAGGCTTGAACCTCTGACTTTGCAGTTACAAGCTGAGTGCCACCAGTAGTCCTTAATTCTCACTGCTGTTCCATTGAAATACTGTTATGCAAAGGCCTTGCAGCCTTTCAGAAGCAGGCAGGTAAGTGTTTAAAGCCTTACACATTTGCTTTCAAACTGCATGACCCTGCGTGAGTGGCTTCTCGGAGGCCTAGGCGCCTCATCTGTAACGTGGGGAGCCATGCTTTGGAAGGTTAGAGATAAGGTAGCCACCTCTTCCAGGATAGCGCCTACAAACTGGCAGGCCCTTAGCAAGTGCTACCCTTCTCATTTTTAAGATGGATATTTTGTTGCCAACCATTTTCCTATGCGAGAACAAAGTTCTGGAGGCTTCAATCATTAGCCATAGTCCCTTGGGTTAGCATTTAAGTTGGCACTAACCCCAGGCCATTGAACTCCAAAGCCCTCCCTTTTGCCACAGTACTGCTTGCTGTCTGCCTCTTGGGGAATTCACTGTACTCTTCTCAACTACTAATTCCTATTGAATGTATTTCACTGGACAGGAATTGGTTGTGAATGTAGCTGATGCTCATAATATTGCTCTGTGGAGATGTGTTATTGATCAATATTGTGTCTGCTTCTGATGGGAAAGCCAGGAAAAGGATTTGGAAATGTGACCTGCTCTCACATGTGACAGACACTTTCGACTGTTTCCAGTCTCAACCCCACCTGAGGCCTGGTCTCACATACCCTCTCACTCTCCCTCCCTGTGCCAGATAAATCTCCAAGTCCCCAGCCTCCTCCTTAGGAAGGCTCTTCCAATTGCTCAGTGTCCCTGAAACATTTTGTTCTTAGCACTGTATCAGAACTTAGCCCCTTGCACAAGATAATTTCCGTTTGCATGTCTCTTTCATAATTGACTGGACCTTCCTTCAGAAATGGAGCTAGTAATGTTCATTTATGAGTTTCCAGGGCCTCACGAAATCAATGAAAGAATCAGAGTAGACCCGGATGAAGTACGTGTTGAATACATCTTGTCCATCTTCCTGTGTTGTGTTCAATCAAGCACTCCATTTGCTATTTTGATTTTATATGTACTGCATGCTGGTGCCGACTGGCCTCGCTTTAGAAGACACCCCCATCAGCTCATAAAGATTCCCTGCTGGCTGCATTCCCTCACTCGTAGTCCGCCTGCCATCCACACAAAAACAACCACAGTATGGGGACCACCTTGCCCTGCACACTCCACGCAAAACAAAATGATTCAACACTTCCAAAACAAGCACACACGATGCAAATGGTTTCAAAAAATAGCCCAAATGGAACAAAACACATCAAGAAAAAGAAAAAACAAAACAAAAACACAGGCAGAGAGAGTTATATGGAAGCATACAAGGGCGTATTTACTTAAGTCCAGACCTGCTTTTGCTGATATACACATACGCATCCTATGCAATGAGGCCCGGGTGATGAACACAGTTAATGTGCTTGGCTATTATAGAGAGATTGGAGTCCACCCAGAGGCAAGTCAGAAGAAAGACCCGGCAATCTACATCCAACACATCAGTAAAGTTCTACTCTGACACACATATAATGGCCACGAGCCAGAGTCATCCAGACCGCAACAAGTTATGTTCACTAAAAAGGAACTGGGGGCTTTCTAATATTGCTGGAACCCCACAGATGCTTCGAGATAACTGTCTCCACATCTCTGAAAGCAGCAAGGTTTGTGGAAGGAGTAAGACAATTTGTGGTTGGCAAACATTTATTAATGATTTAGTTTGTATCTGTCAGGCACATGCTAGGCTGTACCTCACTGCATTCTTCAACACTCTTTGCACTCGGTTATTATTTCCCTTTTACAGACGAGGAAACTGATTCTCAGGGTGTATGAGTTACACACGGTAGTTACTCTGATAAGTGGCAGAGCCCAGTTTTGATCCCTGCTCTGTCTAACTCTGAGTATATAGTGCACTTCCCATTACTCAAAGACATTGATGTGAAAATGTGCGTGAAGAAGCCAAGACCATGGAATGGCAGTACTGAAGTTATCAGTCTGAATGGGAGACTCGACTCGGTGCTCCCCTCTAGCAACCCTAAGGGAACTGGGGCAGGGAGGGGAATCCCATTTTCATTCCTTGTCCACAAAACGCCAGGCATGGCCATAGGGAAGTTTGTGTACCTGGTGCCTAACTTTCTATCTCCTTCAGCACATCTGAAACCACAGCACACAGCGCAGATCCAGCCCACTCCGCTCAAACCTTGTCTTGTCTGGGCTCAAGGTGAGGGGAGGCTGCCCCCAAGAAAATCCCTGCTCCCTGGAGAACAAAGGCAACTTGCTGTTTTTAAAAAGGTTCCAATGGAGGAACTTCCTTCCCATCAGAACTCCCATTTTCCAAGCACTTCCACTTTCTCTCACGGAAATATATACCCAACCTGCACATACATGTGGGCAAAGCCTTGTGGCCACAAGCTGGAAGAGGACTTGACAAGGGAAACTCCCCTGGGAGAGGTCTCACGTGTACTCATTTAAGTATGGATGACTGCTACCAAGAATTTATTGATTTCAGTGGGAGCAGGGAAGAGAGCCACATCAGAGGGGGAGAAAAGCAAAACAAAATCCTACTAATGTGCTGTAGGATCAGCAATGGACTGTGAACCACAGGGTCAGCAGTTCAAACCCACCAGCTGCTCTTTGGAAATCCTATACTATGGGTTACTATGAGTCTGAACCAACACAATAGCACTTAACAATAACAACAAAAGATAGAAAATTAGGAGAAACAGGTAGCTGCAGGTCAGTGCAAAATGATCTTCTGGTTTGGTTTGTTGGTTTTTTTTTTAAAAAACACAGTATGTCTGAATTAGAGCAGAGTCCATTTCTGCTTCACCACCTGCAAGTTGTAAGGTCTTGGACACGTGTCCACCTCTGGGCCTTATAGTCCTGAGCTGTAGGTTGGGGGTAACAGTGCCAGATGACTGTTGGCAGGGAGTCTGCAGAGAGCACAAAACTGGCTTGCTTGTCACTGTCTTGCCCTCACTGGTTACACAGGAATTCACAGGTAGGAGACAGGACCATTGGATGCCGGCATGTATAAAGGTCCCAGGTGGTCAGCAGAGGCCTGGTTTCTTTCTGGGCCTGCATCCTACCCTTATACCTGAGAGCTTTCTGCTGGCTCAGGGCCTGGATGGAGGGTCCTGGGCCTGAGTGGGTCTGCCTTTCTCCTGTGATGCTTGTCTCTCTCTAATCCTCACCTGGCAAAGCTTCCCACCTCTTTATAATCCTCACCTGGCCAGTTCAAGGGAGAGTTCATTATCCCACTTCTGTCTCTTGAAAGGGGCTGGATAGGACTGAAGCTGTTCTGTCTCCCAGCCCCCTCAGTTCTAAAACAGGATCCCCCTAACTGAGCAGGAGGAATGCTGAGTCTGAGAAAACGCAGGACTCTCTTCTCCTGCCCCTTCCATGCCTCCCTGAGTGGGGCTGTTTCATCCAGGAGGGGCTGCCTGGAGGAGAGGAGAGGACACCTTCTGGAGCCCCTCCTACTCCTCTCAAAGGCGGGGGAATGGATACGTTTACAGGCTGGTGCTAGCTTTTCAGAAGACCCAAAGGGGGGGGGGGGACGCTGAACCAGTGCTTGCCTGTCCACTCCCAGAGAGTCAGTGGTCATTTCTTCCTCCTGTGAGCTGAGGAGGTTTCTGAGTGGGCAAGGCAGTGGTCTCCCTTAGCTTGCCCAGCACCCCTATCTATCTCCACCAGCCTGAGCACCCCCTCTGGTGTGACTGTGGGAAATGAGGAGGTATGCTCCAAAACCCAGACAATTTAGGTGAGCGTAAGTGGGGTGGGGGCACTGGACAGTTTCGGAGCGCCCCCTCCTACCCAGTTTGCAGGTGCCTCGGGACAAACAGAGAGAGAGCGAAGGGTGCTGGGCGACGGGGAGGGAGAACCGTGGAGCAGTGCCCTCCCGCGACACCCTAGGAAGCCCCCCCCCCCCCACACACACACTCCGACTCTGCATTAGTGCACCCATTGTTCTGGCGCGCCTGCAGCCCGTGTGCTGCCAAGTTCCACAGCCCACGCAGGCCGCGCTGGGCGCTGCACTGCAGACCAGACAGATTCCTTGGGGGCGCAAACAGAGCCCCAGCATCCCCAGCCGGTGGCGGCATCTCCTGAGAACGCAGAGACCGACCGCGCGCCCCATGCCCACACGCCTCCAAGCTGGGCAGCTCGAGTTACCTTCCACTTTGGTTAGGGTAAGGACCGGACTGTTGCAAGCGCTGAGCGGGGCTACTCTAGCCGAGTGCTTCTTCATGGTGAGTGGTACGCCCGCAGCAGCCGCTCAGCCGATCGCCTACATCCTGGGGCCGGCCAAGCTGTCTCCTGCTAGCCGGTTCTCAGCGAGGCCGGCCGGCGTTCTTCCGCGGGAAGAGTACAGTGCAGGCTCTGCCCTCGCCCGCTCCGCAGCCTCTGCTCCCGCCGCCTGCTGCCTTAGCTGGCAGGCTCCTAGCTGCAGCGGCGGCCGCTCCTCGACCAAGCTCGCCACCGCGCAGCCACACTCCAGACACACGCTCTCTGCCTCCTACTTTGAGGTTGCTGCAAACTATAACGTCACATGCAAATCCGTTCCCGCTCCCACCCGTCTCACCTGCTCCACCCCCAGCCCTGGGGCGCAGAGCCACAGCATCTCCGAATCGCTCATCAGAGCCCAGACTGGGACGGCAATCTCAGGCAAGGTAGCAAGGTCGCTCCGCAGTTTCCCTGGCCAACTCGTTCCTGAGACCAGACCCTACCAACTGCAGGTTTACTTTTCCACAAGTTCAAAAGGGGGAGGATGTGCGTCTTTGGATTGAATTTACTCCTCTCTGAGCCAAGTCCTTACATGGAAAATCAGAAAAATAGCAAAGCTTCCCACTGTTGGCATTCATTTCTTCAGCGCCTAGAGGACATTATCTCATTTTGCTCTGTGAACAGCTTTTTGAGGGAAAGAAAAGAGAAAAAAGAAAATGCAAAGTTCACAGCAACAAAGCAGTCACGGGAAAACGAAGCTTGAGGAGGTTTCTGCACCTGCCCCACTCCCAAGAGACAAAGCCAGGCCGGCTAGCAGAGGACTCTCAGGTCCAGTGCAGACACCAGCTTCCTGCTGCAGCGGCAGGTTGAACACTGGTCTCTGCAGGCACTGCCTGGCTGCTCCCATTCAGACTGAGCTACAAGTTCATGGCTGCTGATGCTTTTTCTGAAAAGCAATGCCATACTGACTGCATCACTGGTAGAGACCATCGTGGAGTGACCCTGGAGTCCTGAGGGACATCTATCTCATTACAGTGCATTGTAGAGCACTTCCTGCCCTCATCCCTGCAGGCCAGCGGAAGAGCAAGGGCTTGTGCATAGGTCCAGCCATCAGTGTGGTCCCACAGTGGTGAATCCAGGTGGATTCTGTTGCTGATGTTTAAGTCCTTATCCAGAGTTTCAGATCCTCCAACTCTCCCTTGATTCCTGTCTCAACACTGAAATTCTACGGTATTATCCATTCTCAATGCTGAAAAGAGAAGCTAGCTCACCGGAGTGTTCGAGGCCTTAGAGCAATAAGGTTTCCTTAGCTCGGCACCATGAGAGTCCCTGGGTGCACAAATGGTTGATATGCTCAGCTGCTAACCAAAAGCCTCACAGTTTGAGGCTACCTAGAGGAGTCTCTGGTAGCATAGTGATTATGAGTTGGGCTGCTAATCCCAGGCTCAGCTGTTCGAAACTACCAGCTGTTCCTCAGGAGAAAGATGAGGCTTTCTGCTCCCGTAAAGATTTACAGTCTCGGAAACCCCTATGCAGGGTTGCTATGAGTTGGAATTGACTCCAAGGCACATGACCACCACCACCACCACCAGAGGAGTCTTGGAAGAAATTCCTAGTGATCAACTTCTGAAAAATCAGCCACTGACAACCCGATGGAGCAGTTCTAACCCTGACACACATGAGGTTGCTACAAGTTGGTGTAAACTCGATGGCAATTAGTTAGGTTGGTATCTAACCAGTGATTTCAGATGACATCCACCTGCACACTCATAGGTCTCTGGCAGAAGTAGTGCCTACAAGGTGTCCTAGTTTGTGCTTGATGTTACATGCTGTGGTGAATAACCATGAGGAATAAATTAGCCCTTAAGGCCAGGGCTTGTCAGTGCTATTTCTCTATTACCATAGCCAAGCGGAAGTTTAGGGAGTCCCTGCAGAGCCCTCTAGTGGTCGATTCTGCATTTTGCACCTCACAAGGAGCTTGTCTCAAGTCTCCTGGCCTCCTGGGGATGACACTAGACATTCCTTTCTTGGTAAAACTTAAAATACAAGCAAACAATGCAAAAGGAGCACATATTGCACATTATGGAGAATCTTTTTTTAAATTATAATATAAGGTTTCTATGTATTACTTCATAAATTAAGAATTATTATGGACTGTAATGGTTAGGGTTAATGCACTGGACGGCAATAATCGGTTTGAACCGTAAGGCCGGAGGTTCAAGCTCACCAGCTGCTCCTAGGAAACCCTATACAGGGTCTTCATGTGTCAGAACCGACTCAACAGCACTTAACAACAATGAAATTGTCAGGGTTTTATGTCAACTTGACTAGGTCAGGAATTCCAGAGTTTTAGCGGTAGGGATGTGCTTATTCCCAGGGTGATAAAACCTAATCAGGCATAATTAGTTCTATGATGAACAGCTCTCAGTAGCCAATCAACTGAAAAGATGCTTCCTTGGGGGTGTGGCCTACTGCCAATATAAAGGGACACTTGGGAGGGACTCTCTCTTCTGTTGGGGACCTGGGACTCTACAATTGTAAAATAATAAACTTCTCTTTATATATATGCATATATATGCTTCACTGGATTTGCTTCTCTAGAAAACCCAGCCTAAGACATACATCTAATCGCCAAAAGAGAGTCTTGGCATGCTACTGTAGGATAAGCATAGGACAACAAGCTTGGTTTGAACCACAAGGTTGGGGGTTCAAGCTCATCAGCGGGTCCTTGGAAACCTTGTATAAGGTTGCTATGAGTCAAACCAACTTGACGGCACTTATCAACAACAACAATAGCTAAAAGGAGTCCTGGTGTTATTGCTGGAGGATAAGCACTGGACTGCTAACCACAATGTCGGTGGTTCAAACCCACCAGCCGTTCCTTGGAAACTCTATACGGGGTCGCGATAAGTCAGAACCAATTCGATGGCACTTTACAACAATAACTGAAAGGAATCCTGGTGTGGCACTGTAGGATAAGCACTGGATGATTAGTTCCAAGACTGGCGGTTCAAACCCACGAGTTGCTCTTCGGAAATGCTATCTAGGGTCGCTATCAGTTAGAACTGACTTCACAGCACTTAACAACAACAACAAGGCTAACCGAAACAAAAATCTAAACAGTAAAAGTACCCATTCTGAGCACTTTACTATGTATAAGGGACCATGCTAAATGCTTTACATAAATGATTCCATTTTCTACTCACAAAAGCTCTGTAAGATTGTTGTTACCCCGCTTTATAGATGGAGAAATCTCTGTAAAGGTAAATAAGACGGCAGGGACACAGTGTGAGTCACCCGGCAGGGCTGAGGTTTGCACCCAAGTCTGAATGACTCAAAAGCCTATGATTGTAACCTCTGTGCTGGTCTACATTTTGTAAATGTGGCCTGCTCCCAATATAATGGATGCTTGTAAAATGCAAAGATTTCACATAGTCATTCCAAATCAGGTGAGAGATAAATGTCAGGTCAATGACCTGACATTTACATGAGGTTTGATGGATTTCCTCCTGTTCTGGTTTCTGTACACTCCTAGAAGGTCTGACCCTGAGTCTGTTTATATCTTCCACTGCCCTGCCAATGTGGTCTTGTACTACACATTCTTTATACTGGACATGTTACAACTGAAAGCGCTCAGTGAAAATCTCTCTCTCTCTCTCTCTCTCTCTCTTTTAAATAACTGCATCCCATCTATTGCAATGTGTGTATCAATCAAATAAATAATAAAGCAACACCAAAAAGCAAAGCAAAACAAAACAAAACAGCTGCTCTTTAATGAATTCTGACTCATGGTGATTCTGTGTGTGCTGAGTAGAACTGTTCCTTAGTTTTGCTTTATTTGTTTGTTTTTCTAGATTTTATTTATTTTGTGGTTGCTGTTGAGAATATACACAGCAAACCAGACATCAATCCAGCAGTGTACATGCTGAATTTTGAAGTCTTTTTGCCTGAGAACAACTCCAGCCAGACAGAGCTAAACTCCACCTTGCACCTAGGCTTAAGTGTTTAGACACCAATTTTTCTTAAGGGCTTCATGCACCTCTCACAACTGAACGGCCAGAGTTAGAAGCAAAGTCTATTCGACGGTGGGTTTTGGGCCTCTTCCCCTAATCCGGTCCTTGTAGGAACTTTTCTGGCATACCGTTTAAAGCTGCTTTAATGGTCTCCTGGTTGTAATATGTCAGATCCTGAGAGTCTTAGAGACCATGCATAAACGTTTCTATCTGAACTAGGCCCCCTCCCTGCTTCCGTAGCCCTGGCATGTATGGGTGCAGCATTGCTGCCATCAGTCCTGGTTGTGGGAGGAGATGCCTTTATTCTCTGTGCCCTAGAAAAGGTCACCTCGGGGAATTCATCACTGTTGGCAGGTGCTGCCAATTCATAGTGACTCAATGCACCACAGAACCAAACACTGCCCAGTTCTGTGCCATCCCCACAATTGTTATTGTGTTTGCGTTTGTTGCTGCTGCCACTTTGTCAGTCGATCCTGTTGGGGATTGTGGTACCCTGAATTTATTTCAGATGCCTTTTCTAGCCAATGTCTTCTTAATTCCCACCAAGTGACTGGGTGGTGCTGATGGTGGGGGTTATGTGCCGTGGAGTCGGTTCTGACTCATAGTGACCCTGTACACGGTTTCCAAGGCTGTAAATCTTTATGGGAGCAGAAAGCCTCGTCTTTCTCCTGAGGAACAGCTGGTAGTTTCGAACTGCGGACCTTGAGGTTAGCAGCCCAATGCTTAACCACTATGCTACCAGGGAGCTCCTTAAGTGATTGGGTTGTTGTTGTTGTTAAGTGCCGTTGAGTTGATTCCGACCCATAGCAACCCTGTATAGAGTTCCCAAGGAGCAGCTGGTGAACTTGAACCATGGACCTTGCAGTTCAAACGACTTTTCAGTCTGATACATTAGCCCACAGTGCCACACCAGTGATTGGGTATTATTGTTGTGAAGTGCCATCAAGTCAATTCCGACCCATAGCGACCCTGTGTAGGGTTTCCAAGGAGCAGCTGGCGAGCTTGAACCACTGACCTTGCAGTTCAAATAACTTTGCAGTCTGACGCATTAGTCCACAGTGCCACACCAGGACTCCAGTGATTGGGTCGTTGTTGTTGTGAAGTGCTGTAGTGTTCGTTCTGACCCATAGTGACCCTGTATAGGGTTTTTGAGGAGCAGCTGGTGAACTTGAACTGCCAATCTTGCAGTTCAAATGACTTTGCAGTCTGGTGCATTAAACCACAGCACCACACCAGGACCATGCAAATAAGGTATACAGGACTCCAAGGCTGGGATTGGTTAGTTTTACCATGCAGCTAGGTTTGAAAGGAGCTCTCAGAAGCAGGAACAGATGATCCCAGGACCATCCAGGAAGGAAGAGCAAGAGTGGAATGTGAGATCCCTACCTAGAAAATTAGAGACAGCAGAGGCGGTGGTATGGAGAGACAGAGCAGCTGTGGTCTCTAGGCCCTAGGACTGAGTAAAGCCGAGTGCCTAAAGGCAGGAGACTGACTTGCAGAGCATTCACAGTCTGGCTAAAAGAGCTTAGTAACATTTGCCAGAGCAGGACAGAAGTAAAAGGGCCACATGGCTGAGAAGCTGCAGACAAGAGGAGGCATGTCTGCAGTCTGGCAGAGATGTTCCTAACTGGAGAACCGCTGCATCCTGAGGCTTTCTGATCCTGAATTCTACCCTGTGGGGTGCACTTTCCTAATAGACCCCATTACCGTGAGTATTGTTGAGTTCTGTGCGGCTGCTGCAATGGATTATTGAACCCAGATGTGAAGCAGAGGGCTGTGGGAGGGATGGTTGGTGTCAATACAGAAAAGAAGGCTGTAGGGTGGAGGATGTCCGACCGCCACCTCACAGGAACTGTCCTTGTGCTGATTTTGAGTTTGATTCTATTTCTCCCTTGTGAAACCAGAGGAAGTACGACATGATTCCCACATGGTTTTTGCAGGGATCTTCCTCTTTTTTGTTGGTCCTCCACTTTACCAAGAATGATGTCCTTCTCCAGGAACTGATCCCTCCTGACAACATGTCCAAAGAACAAGAGACGAAATCTCGTCATCCTGGCTTCTAAGGAGCATTCTGGTTGTACTTTTTTTTGTCCTTCTGGTAATCCATGGTACTTTCAATATTTTTCTCCAACACCATAATTCAAGTGCATCAATTCTTCTACGGTCTTCACTATGGTGAAATGATGCAACCCTAGCACACACCTTTTCTGATTTTAAACCATTCAACATTCCTTTGTTCTGCTCAAACAACTACGTCTTGGTCTATGCACAGGTTTCTCATGAGCACACTTTAAGTGTCCTGGAATACCCATTCTTCTCAGTGTTATTGCTTGTTTGTTATGATCGTCACAATGGAATGCCTTTGCATATTCAATAGAATACAACAGAACATCTTTCTGGTATTTTCTGCTTTTAGCCAAGATCCAATGATATTCCTTGTTCCACATCCTCATTTGAATCCAGCTTGACTTCCTGGAAATTGATCAGAGTGTCTTTCCATCACCCAGGTGATCTATGCATGACATTGTCTTGCTTTAGTTCTCTGTAAGATGTAATAAAGGCGAACTAGTGTGGTACTGCAGGATTGGGTTGGCAATTCAAACCTCAAGGTTGGCAGTTCAAATCCACCAGTCACTTCTTGGAAACCCTATATAGGGTTGCTATGAGTCAGAACTGACTCGAAGGCACGTAAAAACATCCATACTTAATAAAGAGTCTGTATAATATTTGCGGAGTTCTGGTGTGACCCTGTAGGATAATCGTGAGATTACCAGTCACTCCTCGGAAACTCTATGTAGGGTTGCTGGGAGTTGGAACTGGCTCAGTGGCACTTAACAACAACATGCTATGTATATATGTGAAGATGGGGTCTTTCCCCCCGCTTTCCCACAACAGCACTTAGGACAACGATGACATTCTGTGAGGTGTGTAATGATTCTCACCGTCCTTTTCTGGGCTCTTCCTTCCCTACTGACATCAATCCCCTGCCCGCTACGGGTCCTATCCAATCACTCTTGTTAACTGGATCCCATAGGTTGGTGTACTGTTAAGTGCCTTCGAGTCAGTTCTGACTCATAGCAACCCTATATGGGGTTTCC
>NW_006408637.1:7121395-7122891 GCF_000296735.1 Chrysochloris asiatica
AATAGTGGTCATCAGATTCAAAATGGCCAATACCAGTCCATTTCAGCTCACTAATGCCTAAGATATCAATGTTAATGCGTTCCATTTCATTTTTGACAACTTTCAATTTTCCCAGATTCGTACTTCGTACATTCGATGTTCTGATTTTGAAAGGATGTTTCCAGCTATTTCTCGTCATTTTGAGTTGTGCCCCATCAGCAAATGAAGGTCCCACGGGCTTTTCTCCCACGGACTTTACTCCATTCACATTGTCACGGGCAACTCTATTTTGAGGAGGCAGCTCTTCCCCAGTCACATTTTGAGTGCCTTCCAACCTGAGGGGATCATTTTTTGGCAGCATCATATCTGACAGCATTTCTCTGCTATTCAGAAGGTATTCTGTGACTACATATTCAGAAGTAGTCCATTACTCTTTCTTCCTAGTCCGTCTTTGTCTGGAAGCTCATCTGAAACCTGTCCATCATGGGTGACCCTACTGATATTTAAAATACCAGTGGTATAGCTTCCAGAATCACAGAAACTCACAAGCCACCACAGTATGACAAACTGACAGACGAGTGGTGGCCGTTTGGTTTTCAGTGAAAACTGTCATTTTTAATTTCGAGATCTGTGCACATGCATAGTAGAACCCTCCAGGGGTGGGGGAAGGGTGTCCATTCACTCAGGCATCCCCTATTGTAACCAGAATGGAGTTGCGCAGACAGAAAGAGACCAATGAACAGATACCAAAGAAAGAATGTTTAAATTCGTATCTCCACGGTTCTGTCAGGCGTTTGTGGCTGTTTTGATCCTTCCCCCACTTGGTCTCTCCCAAGATGGTAGCTCTGGCAGTAGCTGAGCATCTTGAATTAGAAAGCAATGGATTTCTTGATTCTGCTACAAATTCCCCTAGCTGTAAGCCTTCCAAGCTTCTAAATATTCCTTTATATGTGGGTCAGAGTTCTGGCACCATCCCCTGAGCATGCTTGGTCAAGTATTCTGTACTGTTGATGACAAAGCTCCTCACTGCATGTCTATTAGATCTGCCATCTTAGGTTCTGGCAACTATGCACATGGACCTCACCAGATGGAATACATAGAAATCAAATTGACTACATCTGTGGAAAGAGAGGATGGAAAAGCTCCATATCATCAGTCAAAACAAGGCCAGGGGCAGACCGGGGAACAGACCATCAGATACTCATATGCAAATTCAAACTAAAGCTGAAGAAGATGAAAACAAGTGCATGAGAGCCAAAATATGACCTTGAGTATATTCCACCTGAATTTAGAGATCATCTTAAGAACAGATTTGATACATTAAACACTAAAGACCGAAGACAAGAAGAGTTGTGGGATGACATCAAGAACATCATACAGGAAGAGAGCAAAAAGTCATTACGAAGACAAGAAAGAAGGAAAAGGTCAAAATGGATGTCAGAAGAGACACCGAAACTTGCTTTCCAGTGTAGAGATGCTAAAGCAAATGAAAGAAATGAGGGGGTCCAAGAGCTGAA
>NW_006408637.1:7135860-7138006 GCF_000296735.1 Chrysochloris asiatica
CCTCTGGCACCACACCAGAACTCCTAAATTTAAGGTTTGTTTTGAGAATACTTTAGGGGACATTTTTGGTGTAAGACTTAAAGATTATCTTAGGGCAACAATTTCAGGGGTCCATCCAGCCTCCAAACAGACCATTATTACAACTCTCCCCCACAAATACAACAAGAAGTACAAGGCAATGGCACTGAGCTGTGAGGGACTCAATCTAGAGCAGAGGAGAACAGCAAAGGAGGAGCAAGTCAAAGACGGCAAAACTGCTCCGTCAGGTTTGCAAGACGGTGACCATTCAGAAGACAGGCACCTCAGCCTGTATTTGAACTGCAAACCTTTTAGAGGTTAACCATTTGTACCACCAAAAATGCACTTTTGTTAATTACCCCCATTACTAACTCCACTTAAAGATACTTGTTACCTAAACCTAGTTCTCTGGGCTTTTTTTTTTTTTTTTTCCACTTGTGAGGTGTCATTTCCTTGAGTTTTTTTAGCTTCTGTTTAAGAAAGAAAAGGTATCAATTGTCATTTACTTCCTCTCCTCACCCCATGCTCATTACCTTATGTTTCAACAACAACAAAAAATCTGGTTTAGTTGTAAAAAACATCCTAAAATTTAGAGTTTCCCATCTGCTTGTCCATATGAGTACAGGTGGTTATGTGCCGTGGAGTCGGTTCCGACTCATAGAGATCCTACACAGGGTTTCCGAGGCTGTAAATCTTTATGGGCACAGAAAGTCTCATCTGTCTCCCGTGGAACAGTTGGTGGTTTCAAACTGCTGACCTTGAGGTATGTACAAGGCCACATCTGCAGTCAAACAGACTGAAGCCCAGATCCTCCAGAAGTATACAGAAACCAGAGAATGAAGGAATCTACCAAACCTCATGGTAAGATTATCAGTTGGTGGTTATGTGCCGTGGAGTCAGTTCTGACTCATAGCGACCCTGCATAGGGTTTCCGAGGTTGTAAATCTTTATGGGAGCAGAAAGCCTCATCTTTCTCCTGAGGAGCAGCTGGTAGGTTTCGAACTGCTGACTTTGTGGTTCGCAGCCCGATTCATAATCACCATGCTACCAGAGCTCTCATGTAATGTATTATCAATTGCCTGACATTTATTTCTCACCTGACTTGTAACTACTTTTCTACTGAAGCTCCTTATATAAGTACTAATACTGGTACTCTTTAAGTGATGGAGCTCTGGTAGCATAGTGGTTTACGAGTTGGGCTGCTAACCACAAGGTCAGCAGTTCAAATCTACCAGTTGCTCCTTGGGAGACAGGTGAGGCATTCTGCTCCTATAAAGATTTACAGCCTGGCAAACCCTATACAGAGTTGCAATGAATCAGAAGCAACTCTACAGCACACAAAAACTACCTCTGTTTGAGTATACGCCTATGGGAGTTGGGGTGTGATGGAGAAATGCAGATTTAAATATCCACAAACTAGAAAGTTAACTGTGTATTGGTGCTATGACAGCATGCACAAATATCTGTTCAATTTAAATTCAACAATTTATAACTTCTTGCTGGAGTTGAAATATCTAGAAAACTGCCCAAGATTTCCACTTAAAAACCCCAATTTTTAAAAAATGTTTTATTGTGAATTATGTGATAATTTACATGGGAGAACATTCATTTTACATTCATCCTATCGTATATCATTTCATTGCCATGGTTACAACCCCCCTCCATGCATCATCAACCAACCAAAGGGTATATACCCTGCAAGCCTGCCACCTGGTCGTCAGCACACAGCCCCTCTCCCTCTCTGGGTCTAAAGTCCCCAGGCACTCCATCTCTCCACATCATTGTCTCTGCCTCCATCTCTGGCATCACTGCTTCTCTGTAGGGTCCCCCATTCCGCTCTTCTTCTCTGATGGTCCCAGGGACCTCCGCTCCTGGACTGCAAAGTCAACCACTCCCCTCCTTTTGCTACAAAATGTCTACCTTTACATTTTCAACCCTCACAGTCAGTCCTGATAACAATTATTCACTATTGTACCACAATAGTGTATCTCCTTTCATCAGCCCCGCCCAGACAGATTGGATACTACTCAGTGGAGAGTCTATCTTACTCTGCGCCCTCTGGATCTAAGTTCCCTCTTGCGTAAGCCAGTCACTTCTTGCCTTTGTAGCCCCCCATTTTGGGTAGCCA
>NW_006408637.1:7141625-7157571 GCF_000296735.1 Chrysochloris asiatica
TAATCCATGCTGAGTTAGGTTTTGTATAAGAGGTGAGGTAAAGGTCTTATTTCAATCTTTTGCATATCGCTTTCCAGTTCTGCCAGCACCATCTGTGAAAAAGACTATCCCCTCCCTAAGCGATATATTTAGGTACTTTGTCAAAAATCAGTTGACTGTATGTGGATGGGTTAATTTCTGAATTCTCAATTCTCTTCTATTGATCTATGTATCCTTCATTGTACCAGTACCAAGCTGTTTTGACCACTGTAGCCACGTAATAAAATTTGAAGTCGGGGAGGGAGAAGTTTCCAACTTTATTCTTCCTCTTTAAAGAGGTGCTTTGCCTATCCTGGGTCTCTATCTTTCTGTATAAAGTTTATAATTGTTTTTTCCATCTCTTTGAAGACTGTCATTGGAATCTGGATTGGGATTTCATTCTATGTGTAAATTGCTTTGGGCCGTATTGACATTTTCACAATGTTAAGTCTTCCTATACAGGAGCATGGTCTACTGTTCCATTTTTGTAAGTTTCTTTTGGTTTCTTGTAGTAGTGTTTTGTAGTTTTGTTTGTATGGGTCCTTTGTTTCTTTGGTTACATTTATTCCTAGCTATTTCATCCTTTGGGCAGCTATGATATTGCTTTCCTAATGTTCTTTTCAGCACTGTCATTATTGGTATAGAGGAATCCAACTGATTTTTGTATGTTGATCTTATATCCTGCCACATTGCTGAATCTTCCAATGAGGTCTAGCAGCTTTTTCACTGAGTCTTTGGAGTTTTCTATGTATAGGAGCATATCATCAGCAAACAGAGAGAGTTTTACTTCTTCTTTGCCAATTTGGATGCCTTTAATTTCCAAAACCCCAAATTCTTATTAAAAACAAAAACAAAAACAAAGGAAAGATGTTAATACTTCTTTTAACAAAGAAAAGTCGGATCCCTGAATCGAAGGAAACCAGACTGTATACATTACATGAGAGCTTATATTCTAAGACACTTGGTTTGTGCCAGGCTATGGTCCACAGCTGGAGTTAATCTTCACAGCATTTAAGTTCTTTAGTTAATTTCCTAATGCTTACTGACCTTTAAACAAACTTAATCATGCAGTCTGTAGCTTAGTCAGCATCGGCCCCCTGGTGGTACCTCCTTAGCCTCAGTTATTGGGATGGCTGGAAAGAACTGAGAACAAAGGCCAAATGGCTTTCTGCAAAGCTCTTCCACACCTCACAGGTACCTACTTGTCCTTAATTTAGTATTACTGGCATTTATCTGAAAGGGGAACTGGGATGACTGCATTTCAAGTTATACTCATTAAACAGCTTTTGCTTTGTAATATGCCTATCAAAGCCAAACATTTCCTAAACGCTACTGAGACGGACTCCTGGTCTGGCGCTGTAGGTTGGCAGTTCAAACCCATCAGCTGCTCCTCCGAAACCCTACACAGGGTTGCTATGAGTTGGAACTGACATGACAGCACTTAGTAACAACTGAGAAGGAATAAATTAACGGGAGCTTATTCTTCAGTGGTGTCACTAGGGGTGTGTGTGAGGTGCAGGGGCTGTGGACCACACTGGTGATGCTGTCAAGGGGTGACACTAAAATCACTGTCTATAAATTTTTTGTGCAGTGTTTTAGCAGAAATTTATTCTTTTTTATAAAACGATTCCTGTATTTAAAACAACAAAAACAGTTTTGTAGGCCTAGCATACATGTGGAGTTTTGGTGTGGCACTGTAGGATAAGCACATGATCACAAGGTCTGTTTGAATCACATATTTGGTGGTTCAAACACTCCAGTCAATCCTCAGAAACCCTATACTGGGTCGCTATGAGTCGGAACCGAGTCAGTGGCACTTAACAACAACCAAATGTACATGTATCGATATACCTACAAGGCTAAAACTCTATGGTAATTTATTTTTTGACATAGATGTCATGGACATCTAGTGTGGCAATGTAGGATAAGCACTGGACTGCTAACCACAAAGTCAGTGGTTCAAGCCCACCAGCTGCTCTTGGGATCCTTATACAAGGTAGCTATGAGTTGGAACTGACTCAATAACACAACGACAACAACAACATCATAACTACCCACTTACAATGACACCTGACCCACGTGGTTTCATCTGTACATGCTACAAGCCGGCATTATTGTTTTCATTATTGCCAGTGTTTTTATAGTCGCCAATTTTGTCAAGTTTTCTGGCATTTTAGGGGCCTGGTGCAGCACTGTAACATAAGCACTCGACCGTAAGGTTGGTTTGAACTGCAAGGTCAGAGGTTCAAACTCACCAGCCGCTCTTTGGAAACCCTACACAGGGTCACTGTGAGTCAGAACTGACTTGAAGGCACTTAACAATGACACTTTTGTCAAGTTTTCTGGTGTTTTAGCTACAATATTGTTGTAACTAGTATTTGTGGCTCTGTATCAATAACTTTTTGAGAATGAAGTAGCAATTAAAGGAAAAGCTGTAAGCCTTTAAAAGGCTCCATTCAGTTACTAATGTTGCAACCAATAACATTGTAATTTAATGTAGACAGATTTTACAAAACAATTTTGTTGTTAGCATTCATATAATCTAAGAAATGTTACATTAGAGCAATTTACAATCTATTTATCACATATTATTCTATCATTAAAATTGATAGTAAGCCTTAGTAAGGAGTCTTTATGGTCTAATATGGGAGGAGGTCCAGGGGCCCAGTGTGTGTGTGTGTGAGGGGGGTGTTTGAAACCATGAGTCACTGTGCAGAGTGACACCAACTCTAGTGTCCCTATTGCTATTTTTTGCTGTAAATCCCATCCTCTCCCTTTGTTTTCTTTTCATTGTTATGGTTGGAGAGTGGATGCGCTATTTAATTACACTTTATGGCAGTCTGTTATTGAGTTACAAAGACTGGGTAGAGTTTGTATTTTTAGCATAAGAGTCTGAACAGAAGTAACAGACTTTGATGTAGAACTCAAGTGGAGCTTGAGTTTACGTCCTGGCTCTGCCTGGCCCAGCCTCCCTGGCTTCTCCCCCACTCCCTACGTGCAAACCAAACAGAAGGGAAGTGGAAGGGTGGTCTTACATGAGAAGAGAGACAAAACGACCTGTTTCTTCAATCACCTGCACCCTGCAGGTTGGGAGACTAGCCACGGTCCGTTGGGAAGAGGCCTCAAGGACTATCATCAGAAAGAGACTTGAGAATTCTGGAGGCAGACCACCCTTCTTTTTGGTACAGCTCCCTCACCTCTGGCCTATATTCAGACTCTAGCCTCTGTGTATGCCTTGTGTTTTCTCACCTTTTTTGACAGGCCAATACAGAAACTCCTAGACTAGTACACTAATAGAGATGAATCCAACTTTCTTCATTCAGAAAAAAATTGTTGTGTTGTTGTGAAGTGCCGTCGAGTCGGTGCCGACCCATAGCGACCCTGTATAGGGTTTCCGAGGAGCAGCTGGTGAGCTTGAACCGCCGACCTCGCAGTTCAAACTACTTTGCAGTCCTGGTGTGGCGAGGAATACCGGGTGCAAATAATGCCTCAACTATTGTTAATACATTTTACATCACAAGCTATAGACACGAATGTGTATGCATGTGTGCATACACAAATACATATATATATATATTTATATACACACAGTTTTAAGTCATTGAAAATATATACTGTTGTTGTTATTGTTAAATACCATCGAGTGGATTCTCAATCGTAGTGACCCTGAATAGAGTTTCCAAGGTGCAGCTGGTGAGTTTGTATCGTCCACCTTGTGGTTAGCAATCCGGTGCTTATCTAGAGTGCCAAACCAGACCTCCAGAAGTTTATAAGTGATTAAAAAATGAATGAACTCTTACTATGGGAGCATTCTGTTCTATCCCTTCTTATCCAACCCACTCCCATCCCATCCTATGTTATTTTACCATTTCATTGTCAAAACACATTAGTTTATTGTGAAAAACTAAACTGACTTTTCTATGATCCATGACCTATTGGTTTGTAGAGCAAAGTTAAGAATTGTTGATAAGTTATGTTAAGATCTGTTAAAAAATACACCGGTTGTTGTTGTTAAGTGCCATAGCGACTCTATATAGGGTTTCCAAGGAGCAGCTAGTGAGCTTGAACTGCCGACTTTGCGGTTCAAACTGATTTCATAACCCAGTGCATTAACCTTCAGTGCCCAGCATTTTGCATTAATGACAACAGTAAAAACTCTACTGCCTGACTATTATGCGCATGAACGACATACATCTGACAGTAACAAATGCCAAGGTGTCGTTAGGCAGAAGTAATGCTGACTGTGACGGCTAAGGGTATGGTTAAGGTTAAGTTTCGATGGCTGAGACAAGAGTCAAGCTGACTGTTACGGTTAGGGTAATGTGTCAGCTTAGCTGGGCCTTGACTCTAGCGATTTGACAGTCATGCAATAATGTAATTTGGCAGATATGCAATGATACAATTATCCTTGACTTTGCGACGGATGTGATCATCCTCCTTTTTCCAATAAGGCCAATTTTTGTGTAATGACCTGGCCAAGGTAAATTTTTCAATTGTCTAAAAGCAGACCACATTAATTAATTCACTCTGAAATATGAGGACGATTTCACTGTCCTTCCCTGTAGTAAGAATAACACATTGTTTTTGTGGTTACCAGCATTTTAAAATAATCATTTAAAGCTGTTTCAGGAACCAGAAACTAAATAAATTAGTCTTCAGCATACAGAAGTGTTTAGAGTGGAACAAGCATTAGTAATTCCAGTAGGAGAGAGAGAGTAAGTTTAATAATTGCAAAGACATTGCCTCCTATGCACTGGGCAGTTCATTCCCCACATGTGGTAGGGACAACTGATACACTCTCAATAACTCTAAGTGCTCGTGCAGTAAAACAAGAACCATTAAAAAGAGGCACAGACACTTGGTGACCTTCTTTCATCTTCAAGTGTCCCTTCTCTTCCTCCACCAGGTAGCAATAAGCATTCACCAGGACCAGAGACTCATCAGGGTCCCATCTGGATTTCTCCTTTTTCTCTAAGGAACAATGCCAAAGTCAAATAATTCCAGGTAGGGGAAGAACACCAAGTGGCTAGATCACTGGGTGTCACCAAGAGAATTCCAACACATTCCCTGGCTCTTCCAGATACCACTGTGTCTACTCCATGTTGACTAGGCAACTTCTGCACCTGTGGTTACACCAGGACCTAGAAACACAGGTAATAATGAACGAATGAACGCCACCCAAAGCACAGAGGTAGGGAGTAGGAGCCACACTTTGCAATGAAAGATCCTAATGGGCCACGCTGCTTCCTTTGTAAATCCTGAGCCCCGGGCCCATTCTGTGTTTGGATGGCAGACACCAGGATAGTGTCTCTGTAAACATTGAGTCACTATGTGGTTGGAGTCAGCTGCCTACAAAGGTAGCAAAGTCAGAATGTGGATCTTTGAGAGGCCTGTCTAGTTGGCCAAGACCAATAATGATTGTTAAGCGACTAGCACATTGTCTGGTGACAGCAGGTACACAAGAAATTAGAATTCCTCTCGCACCCTTGGGAAACAGGCATGCCAGCATCTCCAACTTCCTGCTAATAGTGTGAATCCAGAAGGGAAGAAGCTACTCATAAGCAGTTCTATTTAGGCAAATGATTTGATTTATCTACGCTCAGATTCTGAATCTTTAAAATGTGCTGTAGGATAAACTAACCACGAGGTCGGCAGTTCAGACCAATTAGCCGCCCCCCTTGGAAACCCCACACAAGGTCGCTATAAGTTGGAGCCCACTGGAGGCACTTAACAAAAATGACAGTATCTATTTTACAGTGTTGTTGTGAAGATGAAAGGAGTTAATATATGCAATAAAACCCCCCAAATCAAACCAACTGCAACTGTGTCAATTCCAACTCAGCATTGTACAGAGTTTCCGAGGCTGTAAATCTCTATGGGAGCAGAAAGCCTCATCTTCCTTCCACAGAGTCATTGATGGGATTGAACTGCTCATCTTTTGGTTGGTAGTCCTGTGCTTATCTTACAGTGCCACCAGGGTTCCTAATATATGTAAGTGCTGTCGAGCTGATTCTGATATAATATAGAGTTTCTGAGTTTGAACCGCTGACCTTGCCGGTTCTGAATATATTAAAAAACTATTACATTTAAATATATACGCAATGGTGGTGGTTATGTGCCGTGGAGTCAGTTCTGACTCATAGCGACCCTGTACATGGTTTCCAAGGCTGTAAATCTACAGGAGCCAAAAGCTTCATCTTTCTCCCACGGAACAGCTGGTAGTTTCGAACTGCTGATCTTGAAGTTCGCAGCCTGATTTGTAACTAAGCTACCAGAGCTCTTAAAGCTGTTGTGGTTGTAAAGCGCCGTTGAGTTGATTCTGACCCATAGCGACCCTGTATAGGGTTTCCGAGGAGCAGCTGATGAGCTTGAACCACCGACCTTGCAGTTCAAATGTCTTTGCAGTCTGGCGCATTAACCCACAGCACCACACCAGGACTCCTAGAGCTCCTTAATGTTGTTGTTGTTGTTAAGTGCCATCGAGTCGGTTCCGACCCATAGCGACCCTGTACAGGGTTTCCGAGGGTGTAAATCTTTACGGGAGTAGAAAGCCTCATCTTTCTCCCGCGGAGCGGCTGGTAGTTTCGAACCGCTGACCTTAAGGTTTGCAGCCCGATTCGTAACCACTACGCTACCAGGGCTCCTAGAGTTCCTTAATGTTGTTGTTGTTATGTGCCATCGAGTCGATTCCGACCCATAGCGACCCTGTATAGGGTTTCCGAGGGTGTAGCAAATAGTAAACACAGACTACGTATTAGCCATTTTTTTCAGTCTCTCACACTAGGTTCCTTAATGGGGAAGTTGCCATGTTGTTAAATGCCGTCGAGTAAGTTCCAATTCATAATGACCCTATAAAGGTTTTCTAAGTAGCAACTGGTAGGTTTCAACCCCAACCTTGCGACTAGCAGTCCAGTGCTTATCCTACACCAGAACTCCAAAGTTGCATTTTCGTAGTTGTTATCAAGGGCCGTGGATTCAGTTCTGATTCACAGTGATCCTGTATAGGGTTTCTAAGAAGTGACTAGTGGGTTTGAGTCACTGACCTTGCAGTCCAGTGCTTAATCCTACAGTGCCACACCAGGATTGTTCTTTGTTCTATCTTGGTGCCCAGCACAGTATATGGGGAGTGCAGTGGCTTTATAGGATAAGAGAAGCAACGACCATGTTGACTGAGCCCTTGTGCTCAGGCCTCTCTGCCTCTCTCCCCTGGCTTGAGTTCAGTGGAAGTGCTTTGGAGACCAGGGCACTGGACTCAAGGTGAGGAGAGAGATCCGATGCCATTTAGTTCAGAAATAGCTGCCTGTTTGTGTTCCGGATGATTCATCGACCACAGCTGGCCCAAAGTCAGATTCCTCCACTCGTCCTCTTCTGTGGAGTGAGAACTAGAATACTGCCCTAAATCAGATCCTTTTCACACCAGAGGCAGACTGTCTTGACTGCTGTTTCACTCCAAGGGTAAGTCAAGGGGGTTGGCCACCAACTTGGCTTGAAAAGAAGAAAAGCGTGTGAGGCTCGGGGAGTGTCCTCCTCCCTTGTTTCATGGTCCCATGCATGGCAGATTGGCTGAGGCAGGTGAGGACCACATTCACTAAGGACAGTGGAATCATGGGGCTGGGCAGATAGTGCCAGCAGTCCTGACTCCTATCATGAGCACCTCCTCTGGGCACCTCCCAGATTGTCCTGGCAGAGTTCTGAAGGCCACACTCACCTTCCGTTGGGCCTGGCTGTTCGTACACTCGCTTCATCTTCCTGCTGCGTTGGGTGAACTCGGTGAGGCAGGACCTTGCCCGTTGATGGTGGTGTTGTTGTAAGCTGCTTTTTGAGTTGACTTCTGACTCACTGAGACCCTGTCCACAATAGAACAAAACGCTCCTTGGCCCTGCGTCACCCTCAGGATCGCTTACAGACCAGACTGCTGTGATTCACAGGGATGTCGTTGGATGGTTTTCAGAAGTTTGGGCTGCTTAGTCTGTGTGAGTCTGGGAGTTCTGTCGAGACACGTTCAGCATCATAGCAATGTAGGTGGTGGTTGCCCGTGTGGTAGGAACTGAACCCAGGTCTCCTGCATGAAAGATGAGAATTCTACAAAACCACCACTGCCCACATTCAACCATAAGTGCTAGTGCATGAGAAGTCAGTAGGAAGAAAGAAGTGGGGTAGGGCCAGTGGTTTCGGTGAGCAAAGGGTTGAATCTAGAGGAGTTGGAAGAAGCAGGTCTCCTGAGGTAGGACAATGAGGGTCAACTTCCCAAACCAGTCCCAGAGGCAACCCCTTTAGGAATTGGGGGAGTCATGCAGCACAAGCATCTTCAGTATGGGGTACCTTTAGGCAACTTGCTCTTTCTTTGGTTTCTGACCCCATGTGACTTCTTTTTCTGGCTGAGAAGAGCATTTTGCTTTCCTTCCTGATTTTCCACTTGTTGTCAAGTCCACTCCGATTCATGGAAACCTGATACATAATAGAATGAAATAGTACCTGGTTCTGTGTCTTAGTCACAGCCGCTAGCATGTTTGAGTCTATTGCTACAGCCACTGTAGTCACCGTCTCACTGAGGGTCTCCCCCTCTGGCCCCCCGACTTCACCAAACAAGATGCCCTCCTCCAGAGACTGAGCCCTCATGTCCGGAGCAAGAGAGTTAGACAATGCTCTGCTATGATCCAAAAGGTTTTCGTGGTCAATTTTTGGAAGTAAATCACCAGGGGTTTCTTCCTAGTCTGCCTTAGTCAGGAAGCTCTACTGAAACCTGTTCCACCATGAACGTCCCTGCTTGAAGGATATTGTGCTTAGGCAAGTGTATCTGGGAAATAGTCGGGCCTTTATAATGCCTGTCCCTCTTCTGATCCTCCATATAGCCATATAATTGTGGCTCCAGAAGCTTTATTTATTTATTTATTTTTAAAGTTTTTATTGTAAATTGAGTGAAAGTTTACAGGGCAGATCATCAGTTTTACATTCAACAAACCAAATACTTTGTTTCATTACAATGGTTATAATCCCCACCATGTACCATCAGTTAACAGTATTTCTCTCTATTCAATTTAGGTCTCTCTTTCTTTTTTTTTTTTTCAAAACACACCGGCATATATAATAATTTAAACCACCAAAGGGCTCATTCTGCAAGTTTGCCTCCTGGCCGCCGGGCTTTAAAAGGAAGCTCTGGTAGTGTAGTGGTTACGAGTTGGGCTGCTAACCTCAAGGCCAGCTGTTCGAAACTACCAGCTGCTTCACAGGAGAGAGATGTGACTTTCTGCTCCCATACAGATTTACAGCCTCGGAAACTCTATGCAGGGTCGCTATGATTCGGAACCAGCTCTACGGCATACCACCACCACCACCACCACCACCCCCAGAAGCTTTAAAGAATCACAGGGGCCTTTGTGATGCGTTTCCTTACAGGGTGGCGTAGAGGTCTGTGTGTGTGTCATACAGAAAGCGGCAAGAAAACTACCTGCCACACCTCCCTGCTTCCCACGTTGCCCAGTCCCACCTCTGCTGACCTGTCTCCTCATCCACAAAGTGCCCTCTTCAGCAGCTGCTACATCTTCCCACAATACTACCTTCTTTTCCCTCCACCTACCTGAGTCTCCTGGGCCAAGTCCTCTGTTGATCACCTAGGAAAGGTATAACCTCCCTGGGATTCTGTGACTAAAATCCTGCTTCTCACTATGCTTCCCTGAAGTCTTACTCAAGGCTCGGTTTATCACTTTTGAGGACCTTTCCTCTGCACTCAGACTGCCACCCTAAGAAACACTTCGGCGTGCTCAGTGCCAAGTCTTCTCATCAGAAATTCTGAGGCCTTGTCCCAGGTCGTGACCTGTTTTCTGTCTCTGCAGGCTAGCTTTAGTGAAATGGGGGAGCTCTCAAGGAAATCAGCAAGCCCAGTTTCTTGGAGTAGGACAGAGAACATGACTATTGTTCTCTGTGCTGACAATTGTCTAGCATTTTCTCTCTGGCTGATTGTCTGCTCATTCATTCAGAATTTGTTTGGTGTTTACAGAACACTATTCTGTCTCTGCTGTTGTGCTTTGGGCTGAGTGACAATGGAGGTGAGTTATGGCCCCCCAGGGACATCCACACCGACACAGCATGCTGAAACTACTGCTGTAGAAAGAAGCTGATGCCAGCCCACTGCTAGTCTCCGAGACTTACTGGGTGAGTATAAACATTCTGCATGTCAGTGATTGCCAAATGATGCTATAGAACAGAACAGTTGTGTCTTCACATAAATAAGTACCATGAGTATATTCCAACACATAATTCCCTGTATAGAGTTTCCCAAGGCTGCCCATCTTCACTGGAGCAGAGAGCCTAGTATTTCTCCCAAAGAAGAGCCAGTGGATTTGAACTTCTGACCTTGCAGTTAGTAGCCCAGTGCCTAATCCAGAGGTCTCCTTCAACAAAAGCTTATGGACATGGACCCGCGATGCTCGGAACCCAAAGCATAAGCCTCACCTCATCGAGGAAGATGAGCTGTACTCCTGGATCATCAGGAATGATGCTGAGGAAGAGGAGGAGAAGGTCTTTGGCAGGGGGGTCTCATCAGCACTGGGACATGAGCTATAGTGACGCCCTGACAGAGAAGCAGTGGCTGAGGGCGATCGAAGAAGGCAATTTGGAAGAAATGGAAACGGAAGTGTGGCTGAAGAAGCGAAAAAGACAAGGAGATGTGGGTAAGGATCCTGTGAAAGATGATGTGGAGAAAGCTAAGAAGAGGCAAGGTCGCCCGCCAGCTCAGCCAAGAAACTGTCACCCAACCCCCACCCCCACCCCCAAACTGACCAAACAGATGAATGCAATCATTAATACTGTGATCAACTACAAATACAGGTGTAATATGGAGATGGTGCCCAGTGATTGTCAGTTGGAAATAGGAGGAAACAATTCTCAGAAACAGCTCAGTGAAGTCTTCATTCAGTTACCTTCCAAGAAGGAATTACCAGAATCCTATGAATTAATTAGGAAGCCTGTGGACTTCAAAAAAATAAAGGAGAGAATCCGTACCTGAAGCCTGGGCGAACTCGAGAAAGATGTCCTGTTTCTCTGCCACAATGCACAGACCTTCAAATTGGAAGGCTCCCAGGTCTACGAAGACTAGTCTTGCAAGTCAGTGTATAAGAGCGCCTGGCAGAAAGTCTCCAAAGAGGAAGAGAGTGAAGATGAAAGCAACCAAGAAGAGGGGGAGAAAGATGAAGACGACTCTGAGTCAGAAGCAAAGTCTCTGAAGGTGAAAATCAAGCTCAACAAAGGTGAGAAAGACTGGGAAACAGGCAAAGACAAGAAGAGGCCGGACCGAGGGAAAGCCAAGCCCCTTGTGAGTGATTTTGACAGTGATGAGGGGCAGGATGACAATGAACAGTCAGAAGCAAGTGTGATGGCGAGTGATCCCGGGAACTGTTTCTTCCTCGATAGAGCTGATCTCCCCCTCTCCTATTTCACTTCACCCAGTGAGTTCATTTTGTCAGACAGTCATTGGGCTGTTTCTATATTATCATCATCTATGCACCTAGCTATAGGATAGTACCAGACAAACGTATGATATCATGGTGTAAAAACAAAACAAAACAGACAAACATGCACACACACTCACACATGCACACACACAGAAAAAGAATTATAACGTATTGTGTCCAAACGGGCCTCAAAGATTCCAAGATTAAAACAACCAGACAAACAAACAAGCAAAACAAAGATGTTTTTGGATGGGAAATATGTGGGTGGGTTGTATATTTCTATGGGTTGGGTCTGATAGGGGTTTGAACGGGGCCTGCTTCCATTGGGTGCCAAGATGGGAAGAGTCTGTCGTTTTGTAGTGCTGACAACCAGAAGATACCACAAAAAGCCACTGGTTATTTTATTTTGTACCAGGTGATGCTCAAGGTTTTTATTTGTGTGCCAGTAGTGTTTTTGTTTTATTTGTTTTTATTGACACCGTGGTACATGTAAGCTACTTGAATAGGTGGGCAGTGTACAACAGGTAGATTTCAGCTGCAGATACATTTATTTCCCATTTTTGATCTAAGAGCTGAAAATAAATGCATTTGGAATCGTATCATTTTACGTCAACTGCAAACAACATTTACTTCTCCCCCCTTTTGTGCTTTTGATTTTTACAATGTTTTTGTCAAAAACACTGTTGACTTTTGCAATTTATACAGTGCATGGGGTAGCTTCCTCCATCCACCGGATTGATCACTTACCAGCATGATTCATTTCCATGTCCCCAAAGTGTACTTAATCTTTGCTTTCTTTGCACAGTGTCTTTGGTTGCAAGACATTAGCCTGAGGCAAATAAAATCCCAGTAATTTCCAAGAACACGGTGTGGGTGCTTTCCTAATAATGAGAGAATTTCGCTTAAAAAAAAAAAGTATTGAAAATTGCTCGTTTTGTCTCCTTGTTTCTGACATGATGTTTGTAGACCTAAGCTGAGCATCTGGAGTAATGTGAATTTGTAAGAAATTGCAATAGTCAATACAGAAGTGAGTGCAAAGCCAAGATGATCTATAATCTCATCAGCTATGAGAAATTCTTTGCAAAAGCAAAACAACCCCAAACCCTGCTTAAGATAAAGGCTGTCCTTTGCTGTGTAGCTGAAAGAGAAGGTCCCACAAATGCTGGACTGAAGTAAAAAGACGTCAGAGGTCTGGGGTTACATTTTGCTCCTGAATAAGGCCAAGCTAGTCATGCCTACCACACAAAATGGGGTGGTAGTGGCCAGAAGCAGTCACTCCCTCACAGTTACCTAGAGTGTTGGTGGGTTGGCTACACTTATGCAACCAGAGAGTTAAATGTAGGGTGGTTTGTTCAAGATAACAAATTATCTGTTGGTGTTCTTAAGTGTCTTCGAGTCATAGCAACTCTGTAAAGAGTTTCCAAGGAGCGGCTAGTGGGTTTGAAGTACTGACCTTGAGGTTTGCAGTCCAGTGCTGATGTAGCTAGTAGTAATTTCCCAAACTACTTTCTAACCCTTCTTAGGCATTTTGACAAAGGTAGGGCTTGTCAGTGCCTCAGGGGTCCTTTTAAGGGAACATGCAAAGGACCCCTAAGTCTGGGACCCCTCTGAACACTCACCAGGGGAGAGCCAGGCTCAGTTTGCATTTGTCCCAGAATATTAGTATAAAAATATTGTGCAAGCTCAGTAGAAACTCTTTGAAATTATCTAGTCATAATTTATTCCCATATTTGATGATCCCCATTTTGGTTTTAAGATGGCTATCCCTGGGAATTTTGTATACTGTTGATGGGAGCAACAAATAATACACCCACTTCTCACTTATCAATATAGTTACATTCCAAGGACTAGGGCGATGTATGAGGGAGGAGGGCGTGTGGGGGAGCCCTGGAGCATGGAACCTCGGAACTGTTATGTCCCTGGCATCACTGTGCTCTGGACCTCAGAGTGTTGCTGTTTGGTCTGATGCTTCAGGGAACCTGGGTCCAGGTGGCTGGGCATGAGGCAAAATTGGAGGGGTTGGGGCTCGAGCAACTGGTGGAGCTGGGGTCAAGTCCATCAGTGGGGGCTGCTGCCTATGCCCATGCCTTTCAGGGTCACCATTTCTGCCGTCCCAGCTTCTTACGGAGGCTCTGAAGGCTGAGGAGGACCACACACAAATAAGCTGCTGGTCTTGGAGGGCTCAGAATTTGAGGGCAAGAACTTGCAGACTGTTACTCTGAAGAGGTACTCAGCAGTCCAGGCCACTAATGAGGAGGGGCTGAACGGCACCGGCTGTAGCTTCCTCCCCACCTCCGAGTTTCCCCCAGTACTCTTCCTGCTACATGGCTTGGTCCCTCCAGGGCACTCAAGTAGAGGGGAGCAGCAGCAGCAAGTGCTCCCTCAGTCCCTCCAACCACTCGAGCCCTTCTCCAAAGGGCTGCCTCAAAGTCCCTTTGGTCATCTCTCCCAAACGAAGAACTGTAAGGGTGGCTCTAATGGTGGGGATAAGACTGGCAAGAGTTCTTCTGGAAAGCTGGCATCAGCTGAGAGTCTGGCAGGCATGGAGGTTCTGCAAGCCAGGAGCTGGACAGTGAGAGGAAACCCAGGTTAATGAGCTAAGCAGCTAAATAGCAGATTTCTTGCTATGTTGAATATGAGAAATGTATACCGAGACAGTCAATAAGTGAGGACTAGGTGTGTACCTATTCTGAAAGTGTGAAATATACAAGAGGGCCTCAAAAAGTTTGTAGAAAAATGGAATGAAAAGATAATAGAATTTTTCCATGAAATTTTCGAAGCCCCAACATACATCAAAATTCATATAAAAGCGATGCCTGTGCCTATTAATGTTGTTGTTAGGTGCCATTGTTAGGTGCAACCCGTAGTAACTAGGTATAACAGAACGAAACTCTGCCCACTCTTGCACCAGCCTTACCATCAGTGCTACATTGGGGTCCATTGCTGCTACTGTGTTAATCCGTCTCGTTGGGGGTCTACCTCTTTTTCTCTGACCCTCTACACTACCAAATATGATATCCTCTGGTAGCGTAGCGGTTACCAATTAGACTACTAACCTCAAGGTCAGCAGTTCGAAACTACTAGCAGTTCCACAAGAGAAAGTCGAGGCTTTCTGCTCCTGTAAAGATTTACAGCCTCAAAAACCCTATACAGGGTCACTATGAGTGGGAACCGACTCCATGGCACATAACCAACCAACCATCTAGGGACTGGTCCCTCCTAATAATATGTCTGAAGTATGAGAGACAAAGTCTGGCCATCCTAGCTTCTAAGGAGCATTCCGGCTGTACTTCTTCTAACACAGATTGGTTTGTTCTTTAGGCAGTCCATGGTACTTTTAGTATTTCCCTCCAACAACAAAACTCAAATACATCAATTCTTCTACGGTTTTCCTTATTCACTTCACGCATATGAGTCAGACATACATGAATATATGGCGACCTGAGTCTTCAAACTGACACCTTTGCTCTTGAACACTTTAAAAAGACATCTTTAAGCCATCTTCTTATTGTTGTTAAGTGCCATCGAGTCAGTTCCTACCCATAGTGACCCTGTACAGGGCTT
The DNA here is from genome assembly GCF_000296735.1 of Chrysochloris asiatica. Classification (NCBI taxonomy): domain Eukaryota; kingdom Metazoa; phylum Chordata; class Mammalia; order Afrosoricida; family Chrysochloridae; genus Chrysochloris; species Chrysochloris asiatica. Next base: position 7,156,658 of record NW_006408637.1, read on the forward strand.
CCAAGGAGTGACTGGTGAGTTTGACCTTGAGGATCAAACCAACTTTGCAGTCTAGTGCAGTAACCCACAGCACCACACCAGGATGAGGCTTTCATGCATATGAAATTATTGAAAATACCATGACCCAAGCCATAAGGAAGACTGTAGGAGAATTGACACATTTGAGTTATCATGTTGGAGAATAATAAAAGTACCTTGAGCTACCAAAAAAACAAACCAATCTGTGTTGGAGGACGTACAGTCAGAATACTATTTGGAAGCTAGGATGGCCAGATTTCGTGTCTCATCCTTTGGACATATTGTCAAGAGGGACCAATCCAAAGAACAAGGTGGATAAGAGAACATTTAGACAGGTTTGCATGGGCTAAGTGGGATAGAGGTAAATAAGGATGCATGCTCAACCTTGGAACAACAGGGCTCTGGGATACAGGGATTGAGGAATGGTTTGAATGGATAAAAGAGGGGAAATAATGTTAAGATGCTTGGCTGTCTTTTGAATAGACACTTGACGGGGAGAGAAAGGAATAGCTAGAAACATCACCATAGAAAGCTTGTAAGTCCATCTTCAGCCTATAATTGATTGTTGTTAAGTACTGTGGAGTCGGTTCTGAGTCATAGTGACCCTGTACAGGGTTTCCGGGGTTTTAAATCTTTACAGGAGCAGAGCAGAAAGTCTCATCTTTCTCCTGCAGAAAAGCTGTTAGTTTCGAACTGCTGACCTTGAGGCTGGCAGCCCGACTCATAACCACTACACTACCAGAGCGCCTTATGTTTATATATGTGAATAAGGAAGATCGTAGAAGAATTGATGCCTTTGAGTTGTGGTGTTGGAGGAGAATACTGAAAGTGCCGTGGACAGCCAAAAGAACCAATAGATCTGTTTTGGAAGAAATGCAACCAGAGTGCTCCTTGGA
>NW_006408637.1:7158569-7163096 GCF_000296735.1 Chrysochloris asiatica
CTTAATAACAATATATATATACATACACACATTATCTATCTATCTATCTATCTATCTATCTATCTATCTATCTATCTATCTATCTATCTATCTATCTATTTTTACTTTCATTTCTTCCATCTACCACAAATGAAAACAGTGATTCATTCTCTTTCTCCTCTAAAAGACAAGGTTGTCTACTTTTAGAAGTTCAATTCTCTAAGGAATGGGTTTGGCACCAATCTGGATGGTTAAGATAGTGTAAAGGATCTAAAAATGTGTCTCTGGTAAGCTGATACCAATGCTAATAAAAACAGGAAAAGTCTTTATAAACAGGAATGTAGAAGACAATAATGAGACTCTCTTTGTCATAGATACCTTATGATTGTGTAATTTTACTTTAAAATATTGACCTAGTTTCTATTCTTTTTATACATAGACATCTTTCAGATCAATCAATGGATTTAAAATTTTAGAAGTGTCTCTATTATAATATAGAAAGTAAATACATGCTTCCATTCCCTACATTTTAAATATTCTGTTGTTTTAGTAGTTTCATTATTGGATTAATTTTCAGAACATGCTAATAATGAAATAGAGAGGAGAGAGAAAAAGCACAGGCTGCTAACTGAAAGGTCGGCAGTCTAATCTACCAGCTGCTCTGCAGGAGAACGATGTAGCAGTCCAATTCCATAAAGATTACAGTCTGGGGAATTCTATAGGATTGTTATGAATCAAAATCGTGTTGATGACAACAGGCTGCTTTGAATAAAAAAAAAAAAAATCTTACTAAAAGAAGCCACAGTGGTGGTCTGGGGATAGAATTCTTGCATTCCATGGGGAGACCTGGATGCAATTCCCAGCCAATACTGCTCAAGTGCGGTCACCACATGTCTGTTAGTGGAGGCTTCTGTAGTGCCATGATGCTCAGAAGGTTTCAGGAGAGATTCTTCATTAAAACAAACTAGGAACAAAGACCAGAAAAACCAGCCAATGAAAATCCTAGAGATCACATGAGCCAATCCACGATCAATCATACGGATGGCATAGGACCAGGCAGCATTTCATCCCGTTGTGTGTGGGGTTGCCACGAGATGGGAGACCTACTGAATGAAGGAATACAGAACCGAAACCCTGAGTAGGTGGGAGCCGTTGGTCCCTTTCCTGCCTGGCTGGAGTTCTTCACTGGTTTCTGAGGGCTCCTTTGTCTTTACTGCGATTTCAAGCACGCTTCCTTCTTGTCACTCATGCTGAGATATCTGCTTTTAAAATTTTGCCCTTGAATGTGCCGGAGGGAGTCCCACATTCTGAGTGAAAAGGCACTTGTGTCATTTTGGGTCTTATTCAAGAGGACAAGCTATTTTCACACACTGTAGCTGAACTGTGGGGTGTCCCTGGCACCTCAAAATGTAAAAAGAGTTCCAAAAAGTTCATAGAAAATGTCTATTATCTTTTAATTCCATAGTTCTACAAACTTGCTGAAGTCTCCTTATAGCTGAAATATAAAAGGCTCCAGTCCATGAGCAAGACAAGCTCTGACAGGATGCAGGACAGTTCCTCTGTGAATTGTGTTCATCTCCTCCAGCACTGATAGGCAGTGGTTAGGAGTTGGGCTGCTAATCTCAAGGTCAGCAGTCCAAAACTACCAGCTGTTCTGCTGGAGAAAGATGAGGCTTTCTGCTCCCACAAAGATTTACAGCCTCGGAAACCCTATACAGGGTCACTATGAGTCGAAACTGACTCCACAGCACATAACCACCACCCCACCACCTCCAGTACATCCATCATCAGCTTCAGACTAATGGTTAGCACTTAATACCAGGTAGCTTTCATTACTACTGTTTATCAATGTAAATAGTTCTCAGTGTAGGTTCCCTGGGCTTGATCTCTTCTCTCTTAAACCCAGATGAACAAATTATCACTCAAATCTATCTTTCCCCTTTTCTCAAGATCTGGTTTCTTGCCTCTTTCTAACACATGTCCCTCTCCATAAAAGTTAATGGTGTTTGCACCGTCTCCCCATCTTTAAACCAACTCTTGTTTGTGAAACCATAAAAATGAAAAATGAAAGAAGACCACTATCTAAAGCAGAGGAGGGGAACGCCGTCTGGCCCGCTGGTTGTATATTGTTGTTGTTGCTAAGTGCTTTTGTATAGGGTTTCCAAGGAGCAGCTGGTGAGCTGGAACCCCTGACCTTGTGGTCCAGCGCATTAGCCCAGAGCAGCATATCAGGACTCCCATAAAATCATTTGGTCTGGGCCTGCCAAGGCAACCACAGTTCCAACCATCACATTGCTGTTGTTGTTAAGTGACGGTTCCAAGTCATAGCAACCCCATATAGTGCTTCTGAGGAGCAGCTGGTGAGTTTGAACCACCGACCTTGAAGTTCAAACCAATCTGTGGTCTAGGGTTTCTCCTACAGCACCACACCACACCACCATCATAGTTGTTGTTAAGTGTCGTGGAGTCAATTCCATAGCTACAGTGTATATGACTTTGGAGTTGTAGCTGGTGAGCTTGAACCACCAACCTTGTGGTTCAAACTGATCTTGCAGTCCAGCGCATTAACCCACAGTGCAGCACCAGGATTCAAGGACTCCATTAAGTGTGAGTGAATTAAATGTTTGACCAAATGCAGCAGGCTAATTTTTAAGTCGATAATTTTGTATGACCTGCAAATGATGTTATAAATTTTGGCAGAAAAAAAATCTTCCCGCCTCACTAAAGGCAGCATCATACATGTACCCACTTGAGCCTCACCGTCACAGCCCTTGGAGTCTAACTTATGGGAAACATTTGTGGGACAAGTTCATTGATTTCTATTTTAACCTTGAATGCTTATTTAAAGTGAGCTTGCGCCGGATGCTGTATTGATGTTGCTGTTGTTAAGTGTCGTAGAGTCAGTTTCGACTCATAGAAACCCTGCACAGGGTTTCCGAGGAGGAGCTAACCATGCAGTTAGCAGTGCAGGGTTTTTCCTACTAATTTGAACTGAGTCCAAACTAAGACATCTAAGACATGAAGAAGGATTGCCACTTGAAAATTTGTCACTGGCTGTGTCAGTCTCAGAATTCAAGGCACAGTTCTCCCCTGATCCCTGAAGCAAGCATTCTCTGATTCATGAATGCAGGGGAAAAAGTGAACCACAAAAGAGGCAACTCAACTGTCCTCAGACCGAGTGGAGGATATCCAATATGTAAATTGAAGGTGTTAGCGTAGATTGGAATCGATAAACACTTTCCTCGCTAAATGTTTATCAACAGCTCGGCCCAGAAATGATATAACTAAGCACACGCAAAGTAGTAGAAACCTCTCTCTGAATCTAAGTAGTGCTAGTTCCCACCGGAATTCTGAGTACATGAGCAAGCATGATGCAGTGTGCATTCAAGAAGTGACTTCAGCATCTTGTTTAGGGTTCATTCCTGATGGCTAGTAGGCTCTGACCAGGGACACAGATGACACACTGTGGGTACTCAAAGGAGGTCTGGACATTAAGAGCTCAGACTATTCATGGTAGAAAGGGTTTTGGATATCATTTTGTTCATCACCTTCAGTTTGGGGCAGGAAGAATAAAATTAAGAGGACAAGAGGGAAATAAAAAACGAAGGCTATTCTGGGAACATTGAAAAGAAGCAACCTAAATATACCCCCAGAAGTGCACAGACAGCCAGAATGATGTGGTCTGTCTCACAGCTGCAGCTGCTAGGAAGCTGAGAGCAATTGAGATCAATGGGACCTGCCTGCATTTCAGATACTCTTTTGCGGGTGAAATAACAAGGTCATGTCTTCTTGGACTTCACTGTAAACTGGCCAAGATTCAGAAGTTTCTAGCGTCTTACAGTGACTCCTTGTTCTTAGGAAAGGAAGTTATGCCTCTTGAAAAAACAAAAACAAAAAACAAACTCTCAATCTTCAGAAATAAAAGTCAGTGAAAGTGATTCCTAGCTCCAAGTGAAAGTTTCCTGGGAGACATAAGACAGAAGACTCTTATGTGAAGAGATGCTAGGTGAATTAGGGCGTGGCTAAGGCATGAATCCTATTTCTTCCTAAGGCCTGGTGTGGTGCTGGAGGATCAGCATTGGACAGCGAGCCACAAGGTTGGTTCAAACCAACCTTGCAGCGCAGCACATTAACCCACAGCACCATACCAGCTGCTGACATATAATTCACATATACAATTATATGTAATTCATAGATCATACAATTCATCTATTTAAAGTGTACAATTCTTTTTTTGTAGTATATTCACAGATATATACAACCATCACCACAATTCATTTTTGAACATGTTGATCACCCTAAAAAAAAACACATTGGCAGTCACCACTAAATCTCCCCCTCTTCTAATTTACTAATTTGCCCTCTATCTCTACAAGTTTACTTATTCTGGACATTTTATGTAAATGGAATTGTATAATATATAGTGTTTTGTGACAGACGTCTTTAACTCAGCATAATTTTTTCCTAAAGTTTTTCTTGTGAATTGAGCGATAGTTTTACATGGGAGAATATCGGTTTTACACTCCTCATTTCATTGCAATGACTACA
>NW_006408637.1:7164906-7172099 GCF_000296735.1 Chrysochloris asiatica
TGTATCCCAGAGCCCTGTTGTTCCAAGGTTGTTCATATATCATTCTTTACCTCTGTCCCACTTAGCCCATGCAAACCTGCCTAATTGTTTTCCCTTCGCTTTGTTCTTCCATTCCCCTCCCCCTTCTTGTGTACTGCTCCCCTCCCTAGCACCCAAACTAACCTGTGTCTATTCATGGCCCTGTGTTCCACTTTCTCCCCTCACCCCATACTCCACATCCCGGTAACCAGAAAAGAATCCCGCCCCCCTTTAGTATGGGTTCTTTTTCTTAGTCTTTTACAGTTGGTCCTATGCAGTATTTTTCCTTTTGTGACTGACTAATTTCACTCAACATAATGTCCTCAAGGTTCATCCATGTTATGTGGTGACTTGCAGCTTCCTTGTTATTTTTCAAGGGAGCATAATAATTCCATTGTGTGTATGTACCTCAGTTTGTTTATCCATTCTTCAGTTGATGGGCACTTAGGCTGTCTCCATCTTTTTGTTAAGTGTTGCTGATCTTGAGGTTACTAGTCTTGTGCTTGTCCTACAGTGCCAATCAAGCTTTAAAAAGACTTGTATGCTTCTTTTTTTCTTTTCTTTTCTTTTCCTTTTTAAAGTTTTTCTTGTGAATTGAGTGATAGTTTACATGGGAGAACACTGGTTTTACACACATTGTTTCACTGCAATGATTACAGTCTACTGCGTGCATCATCATTCAGGTTTCAGAAGAGCTTACAAAGATGAACTAGGAAAAAAAGGCCTGGAGATTGATTTCCAAAATTCAGTCAATGAAAACCTATGGGTAACAATGATCTAATGATCTGATCTGACCATGCAAATAAAGTGTGGTGGTGGTGGTTGGTTATGTGCCGTGGAGTCGGTTCCAACTCATAGCGACCCTGTAGAGGGTTTTCAAAGCTGTAAATCTTTACAGGAGCAGAAAGCCTCATATTTCTCCCATGGAACAGCTGGTAGTTTCAAACTGCTGACCATGAGGTTAACAGCCTGACTCCTAACTAGTACATAAGGGACTCTAAGGAGGAGATTAGTTAGTTTTGCTGTCCTGCTGAGGTTAAAAGGAGTTTAAAAGGCTCAGAAGTGGAAAATGCTGGGGGTGTGTGGTGGTGGTGGAGGGTACCTAACTACTATTGAGAAAGAAGAGCAAGTGGTGGAGTATGTTGTTTGGACCGTGAGATCTCTGAGTATTGAACCTCCTCATTCGGAGAGACAGCCGGCTGTGAACCAGAGGTTTGGTGGAGAAATGGTTGAGACTTGCTTGTGGAGTAAGGTACCTCCAGGAACATAATTGGGGGAGCTGGGTTTGCTGGCCCATGGAGCTAGCATTGAGAGCCTTCAGGCTGAGACATACAGTAGAGTGTTGTGCCCTTTGGGGATTTATTGTTGCTGTTGTTAAGGCTGTAAATCTTTATGGAAGCAGAAAGCCTCATCTTTCTTCTGCAGAATCACTGGTAGTTTCAAACTGCTGACTTTGAGGTTAGCAGCCCAACTCATAACCATTACGCTACCAGAGCTCCTTTTGAGGATATATTAGCAGTGCTAAAAGAGCTTTGTAACACCTGCTTGAGCAGAGTAGAGACCAACGGGCCACATGATTGAGGGGCTAAGAACCAGAGAGAGATGTGTCTGAAAGGGAAACTATATTCTGAGCATTTCTGATCCTGCATAGATAGAATAACAGGACCTGTTAACGTTCCTTATAAACTCCATAACTGTGAGTATGGTCTGTGTGTTCTGTGTGGCTGTTGCGATGGATGATCACACTCCATGGAAGTGGAAAGGAAGGTTGGAGGGTGCTGACCTCTGACTCACAGGAACTCACTTTGGGATGAGGCCGAGTATGATTCACTTTCCCCGTTATGAAGTCAGAGGTCAGATATGGTCTCCATGCCATTTTATAAAGGATTAGATCTAGAAATGCCAAGAGTCACTGAAGATTTCTAACGAAGTGTTCTCTTGTCAGCACTTAACCAGGTTTTAATTTATTTCCCGCCATTTTTATGTATATTTTCCTGAAATATTAACATAGTGACTTAGTCACCCATTCTTCCTCTGCCTTGCAGTGCAAGGACTATCTACAACAGGGGTGGGGAATGTCTGACCCTGTCAATGATCATTTGATTGGGCCCTGTCAAGGTAACTGCAGTTCCAGCCATCATATTGTTGTTGCTTTTAACTGCCATCGAGTCAGTTCCAATTCATAGTGACCCTGTATAGGGTTTCCAAGAAGCAGCTGGTGAGTTTGAGTCACCGAACTTGCAGTTCAAATCGATCTTGCAGTCTAGCACGTTAACCCACAGTGCCACACCAGAACTCCAATGTAATAACATTGTTGTTGTTGTTATGGGCCAATTATAAGTGAGTTAATTAAATGTTTGACCAAATATAGCAAGCTAACTTTTAAGTTGATAATTTTGTATGGTTCGTGAATTAGGTTATAAATTTTGACAGGAAAAACGTTCCTCACCCCTGATCTACAATACAATTAATTCTTTCTTTTTGTTTCTAGGAAATCAAAATTGTTACCAGTTTACAAAGAATCAGAAAACAACCTCAGGAGGACTTGGACTCCCATCATATTCTCCTCTGTCACCAAGCTGAAGGCTATTCCGAGGATCCAGAATGAGGTTATATTGACCAAGCATATATAACACAGTGGAGGGAGATTCGAACTCTGGCAGGATGGTGGGGAGAACAGCAGAACAGTCCCTCTGTGCTTTGTTTTCACCCCAGTTACCAGCTCAGACCACCGGTTAACCAGTTGCCACTGAGTCTATTTCAGGTTATGGTGACCCATATGTATCAAAGTAGAACTGTGCGCCACTGGATTTTCCATGGCTGGTTTTTCAGAAGGAGAGAGCCAGGCTTTTCTTCTGAGGTGCCTCTGGATGGCTTCAAATTTCTACCCTTTTGGTTAGCAGTTCAGCATGTTAACTTTTGCACTATTTAGAGACATCAGTTTTACTATTGTTATTAAGTGCTGTCGAGTTAGTTCCGACTCATAGCAACCTTATATAGGATTTCCCAAGAGTGAACGGTGGGTTTGGACCTCCAATCTTGTGGTTGGCAGTCCAGTGCTTATCCTATAGTGCCATACCAAGATTCCTACATTTTTACTGGTCCACAGAATTACTATATAATCTAAGAAATGGTAAACCAGCTCTCTGAAAATAATAGCCCTGTTTAGCAGCATTTACCAGTTTCCATGGTATAAATACTAGCATAGTGGTCCATTTCAAGCTATCAATGTGAAGTCGCTGAACATGAAGTTGGGAAAACATGGGGCCACCATTAGGTATCTTTAATGGTGTAGTCATGATGATAAAATTTTAGACTGCCCAGTTCAATGATTTTAATGACTGTACATGTTTAGACCAGCACAGTCCAAGTTGATATAAGCAAGTCTTATTAACATTTGTTCAATACGGCAGAATATTATTCTGGAATATTAACTGTCTATAGATGGTCCTCAGATGCCCAGAGATGACTGATGCCAAGAAGGCCTGTTGCGGACCGTGTAAGACTGCTCAGAGGTTCGTGGCCCTATAGGCCCGAGTGTAACAAATGAGGCCACTGGCAGTTAATGGCAAATTGCTTTCATCTTAATATTCAGTTATATATATTAATTTAATACATGGGTCCTTTGATAATCCACAGATAAATGTGATATTTTCCTAAAGCCTAAGACTAAAAGTTGCAAGGTCAAGCCTTTCTCCAAAAGGATTAACTAAAAATATCTTAGCTACTTCTCGCTTCTTTGTTCTATAGACAAAAAACCCATCCTCCCTAATCCTTTTCCAGGTGCAGCCCATTCACCTGGGCGTCTAGAGTCCTCCTGAAAACCTGGCTCAGGAAGCCGAAACAGCGGGACTCCGCCCAAGCTTTTGTCATTACTCTCACCTTCCCCCAACTGAACTCAGGGGCTATAGGCTTTGGGGGGCCTCATTGTCTCTCTCTTTGTCTCTTTCTGTGTATTCTTGATATATATGAATCGCTGTCAGGTATCTCCTCCTCATGAACTGAACCCCTATGTCGAGGCAGGTCCCCGACAAAGGCCTGGTTATGGGCAAGGTGCTAATCAATCACTGTGGCGTTGTGAGATGCAGTGAAGCAGATGAGTGAAACCCAGCTTTTTGACACTTAGATTGACATTGAATCTACCAGGGTTTAGCCAGTTCTTCTTTCTGATGTGGACCATCATTCAGTTCTGTTGATTCTCTCTGTAAGCATGTTTTCAAAGCTCTGTCTCTCTGCTGCTTCACGTTAATTCATTTTCTAATGAACAATCAGCTCTGGTCTGAAACTTGTCACTTGGTATTCAGTTCGGTCCTCACTTCCACCCTTCTCTGCTGCCTGAGGAATCTTTCTAGAATGTAAGTTCCTAAGATTCTGGTAATGGATCTCTCCCCGATCATCCACCGCTATGTCCCTGCAGCCTTCAGCATCTTTATCTCTGCTTCAGATATCGCTTTCCCTCCTATGTGTTCATTGCTTTCTAATTCTTCTTTAGCTCTCAATTTCCAGGCCTTACTTCTCTCTTACATCTCAGGATGCTGCCTCTCAGCCCTTGGCCCAGGTCTTAGAGCAGCCGGTCTCTGCTGCTTCTCCACAGCATCCTTTCTCCTTTCACTAGAATGTCAACCATGAACACAGATGCTTACTCCTCTCCACTCTTTCTGCTCTGTGTCAGCTTCCAACAGGGCAGATGTCTTGTTCACAGCAATCTTAGTGCTTGCACAGTGCGGGACACAGAGTAAAATATTGAGGGTACAAAATGGAAAGGAGGGCAGAAGGAATCCTGCCACTTACTTAAACTCTCTGACTGCCCCTACCACCTACAGAGGGAGGTTTGAACTCTGTCTGCTCATTGGAGGTCATTAAAAATAGAGATGCCAAGGCCCTGCCTGCCTGATGTCCCAGACCCTAGGAATCATCTCTGAGGAGATAAATCACCTGTCTAAGTTTTCAGACAAGTTCTGAAAAGAGAACTTCCCACCTTCCCCAACCTTCATCTTGACTTTTAAAGACCCAGATCAGATATCCCCTCCTCTCTTTGTGTATGAGTTACTGTTACAAAGCCTTTGCTCTTCCCCAAGTGTGTTCCTTGTAACATTAGCCATTCAGAGAGGGTAGCTGGCAGGAGGAAGAGACACGTGGTCAGTTAAGTTTAGGAAATATTGATAAGGAGGCTTAAAAAAGTTTGTGGAAAATGTCCACAATTTTTTCATTCCATTTTCTATGAGTTTTTTTTAAGACTCCCTTGTAAATACCCTGCCCCCAAAGATTTACAATGGACTTTAGATTATTAAAGGCTCTGAGAAGACCTGCAATAAAAACATACCAACACATGAAAACATCAGGCTGAAGTTGATTGAATTTGCTGTTCCTAAGCTTACTGGCCCCCAGGGTCATTTCTTCCTGCCCAACACTTATGAGTTTGTTGTAGTTGGACTACATATAGGTGCTGCTGCAATGGTTTGTTTAAATGTAGTTCTCTCTTAGACCAAGGAGCTCTGATAGCATAGTGGTTAAAAGTTGGGCTGCTGACCTCAAGGTCAGCAGTCTGAAACTACCAGCCGTTCTGTAGAAGAAAGATGAGGCTTTCTGCTCCTGTAAAGACTTACAGACTCAGAAACCTAATGCAGGTTCACTATGAATCAGAACTAACTCCACAGTACACAACCACCACCACAAGCATCTCTTAGACTAGCCAATGAACTCCTGGAGTACAGGAATAACACCTATTTAACTTTCCACTGGAGTCCTGGTGTGGTGCTGTGGGATAATGCACTGGACCACAAGGCTGGTTTGAAGTGCAAGGTCGGCGGTTCAGACTCACCAGCTGCTACTCAGAAACCCTATACAGGGTCACTACTCAACTCCACTTAACATCAACTTTCCCTTTTGTCTGCTCAGCAGATTTTTAGTTCTCATACATATTTCTTGAACAAATGACCGAATACTTAGTTTTGTCTATAACTTTTCTTCTGAAAAGCTGAAAAGGTTGGGGTTCATGACTACTTCTTTTTGAAGACGATTTGCTCAGCATGTCTTCCAGTTCCATCCGTACTGTAGAATGTATCAAGACTTCATTTCTCCTACTGGGGGAATAATACTCCATTCATCTGTTGATGGGCATTTAAGTTGTTCCCACCTATTGGCTATGATGAGGAGCTCTGTGATGAATACTGGTATGCAAGTCTCGTTTTGAGTCTCTGCTTTCAAGTCTTTTGGGTATATGCCTAGGAGTGAAGTTGCTGGACCATATGGTAGCTCTATTTTTGCTCTCTGAGGAATCACCACACTGTTTTCCAGAGTAGTTTTGCCATTTACATTCCTACCAGCAACCGATAAATGTTCCAATTTCCCCACATTCTCAACCAACATTTGTTATTTTCTGTACTTAAAAAAATTTCTTTTTAAAATCCTAGTGGGAATGTAAAGGTATCTCATTGTGGTTGATTTACATATTTCTGTAGTGTGAAGACATTATGCTGAGCAATAGAAGTCAATCACAAAAGAACAAATATTGTATAACTTCACTTATAGAAAAAGATTAGAAAAGGCAAATATATAGAGATCAAAGTATATTCGTGGTTATCAGGGATGGGAGGGAAGAAGAAGATGGGGAGGATGTTAAGGGTGATGGAAAAATTGCATTGATTAAAGGTACAATTGTTGTTGTTGTTGTTGTTAAGTGCCATCGAGTCGATTCTGACCAATAGCGACCCTGTATAGGGTTTCCAAGGAGCAGCTGGTGAGATTGAACCACTGACCTTGCAATTCAAATGACTTTGCAGTCTGACGCATTAGCCTACAACACCAAACCAGGACACCAAGGGTACAGTTACGCAGCTGCTTATTGTAATTGCTGTCAGTAAGGTGTCTATCTGGTAAAAGTTGTGTGACTTAAAACAACAACAAAAAGGGTTTTGCTACATACAACCAAAACCCTCATGGGATTTGGTAACTTGGCTTGGAGTTTGAAGGTCATGGCTTCTTGGAACACTCTAATTAAAAGGAGCTCTGGTAGCGTAGTGGTTATGAATCAGGCTGCTAACTTCAAGGTCAGCAGTTCGAAACTACCAGCAGTGCTGCGGGAGAAAGATGAGGCGTTCTGCTCCCGTAAAGATTTACAGCCTCAGAAACCCTGTGCAGGGTCACTATGAGTCGGAACCGACTCCACGGTACTT
>NW_006408637.1:7181329-7190424 GCF_000296735.1 Chrysochloris asiatica
AGTCTATTGAGTTCCACCTTCTCACAGGTTTCACTGTGTTTGAGAAGTTAAATATGTTGCAGAGACTTAAGCATATATTTCCTATGAACTAGGACATTCTCTTATGCAACCATTCAACTATGAAATTCAGTAAATTAGTATCCCTACAATACTATTGATTCCATGTTAGAAGTTCACGAATTGTGCCAGTAATGCCCTTTACAGCAGTTTGCTCCTTAGTCCATGATCCAATCCAGAGTCATGTGATTGCCACGTCTCTGATCTCCTTTAACGTGGGACATTTCCTTAGTTTACGTTTGGTTCTCATAAGATTGCAGTTTTTAAAAAGTAAAAGACAAATTGTTTTGTAGGATGCCTCAGTTTCAACTTGTCTATTCACTCATAATTATATTCAAGTGAGGCACCTAGGGCGGGAAAGTCGTGAACATTACAGTATTTCCTCATTGTAGTCCATCAGGAGGCACACACATCATGGCAGTTTGTCTCAAACTGGTGACATTAAAATACCGTATTTCTCATGGGGAAAAAATACTGTATTCCAATGTGTTGTCCATTTTTGCAATTCATATGCTGACAAACTAGGGGTCCTTATGAAATACATCTGTTTTTAACATCCATGTGTTCCACATCTTCAATTATTTCCAGTGGAAAAAACACAGAAAATGGTAACATGGATGAGTGTTCCCGAGTACCACATGCTTAACTAGATCCAGTGATCATTTTCTCTGACACAGAACTGAAGAGAACTGAACCAAAACAGTACGTAAGTCTGCAAGTGGTGGGCCAGTCAGTGTGCGCTCTCACGCTCTTGACATTGCTAATCAAAGGTTTCTGCCTTTGTATTCACTTGGGTTCCGCAAGAATTGACGCCTTTGGATTCTGGTATTGGCAAAGATTATTGATGATACCACAGGCTGTTAAAGCAGGAACAAATCTGCCTTGTAAGAGGTACAGCCAGAATACTCCTTAGAAGTGAGGATGGTGAAAGTCTCTTTCACCTATTTTGGACATGTCATTCAAAGGGATCAGTCCCTGGCGAAGGACATCATGCTTGGTAAGTGCTAGTGTTATGTGCTGAGGAGTGGGTTCCCACTCATAGTGACCCTGTACAGGGTTTCCGAGGTTGTAAATCTTTACGGGAGCAGAAAGCCTCATCTTTCTCTCGCGGAACAGCTGGTAGTTTTGAACTGCTGACCTTGTGGCTCTCAGCCTGATTCATAACCACTACGCTACCAGAGCTCCTTATGCTTGGTAAAGCAGAGTGGAAAAGAGGAGAGCCCTCAAGGAGATGGGTTGACACAGTGGCAGCCACAATGGGCTCAAGACATAGATACAATTATGAGGAAGGTGCAGGACCAGGCAGTGTTCAGTTCTGTTATACTGAGTCAGAACCTATTCAATAACACCTAACAACAACAACAGTCTGTGGCTTGTGGACAAGCCTAGTATCAATAAAAGAGTTTGTTTTCTCATGTAACTGAGCATTTCAGTTCTAGAACTTCAGGCACAAATACTGTCTGACAGCGCTATCCAAGAGAACATTTTGCAATGATGGGAATGTTCTGTATTTGCGCTGTCCAAAATGGTCTCCCCTAGCCCCACTGCATACCTGAGGTGTGGCTAGAGAGACTGAGAAACGGAATATTGGGATATAGAGTGTTTTAAAATCAGAAAAGCTATGCACCAGGTGGTATTCTTTCACCATGCTTATTTCAACTTTTATGCTGAGCACATAATCTGAGAAACTGAATTAAATAAGGAAAAATGCGGCATCATGATTGGAGGAAGACTCATTAACAACCTGCAATGTGCAGATGATACGTCCCTGCTTGCTGAAAGTGAAGAGGACTTAAAATATTTACTGATGAAGATGAAAGACCACAGCCTTTGGTATGGGTTGCATCTCAATGTAAAGAAAACAAAAATCCTCCCCACTGAACCAATAAACAATATCCACATAAATGGAGAGCAGGTTGAAGCTGTCCAAGACGTCATTTTGCTTGGATCAACCATTAACACTCACGGAAGCAGAAGTCAAGAAATCAAACGACGTATTACATTAGGCAAATCTGCTGCACAAAACCTTTTGAAAGTGTTGAAGAGCAAAGATGTCCGTTTGAAGACTAAGGTGTGCCTGACCCAAGCCATGGAATTTTCAATAACCTCATATGCGTGAGAAGTTGATGTCTGAGGCCCATAGGGATTCATTCCTGACTTGCTTGAGGCAGTGGACAATAGCCACCTATCTTCCAGACCAGTGCCACTCAGTCATACGGCCCCACCAGCAACATCCGCATCACCTCGGTGCGTGTTAGAAATGCAGATGTTTGGGACCCACTCCAGTTCTACTGATTCACTGTCTGTTGGGAAGCCCAGCAATCTGAAGTTTAACACGATTTCCCCAAGCAGTTTATGTGCACACTAGTTTGAGACGTTCTGGAATCCAGCTCACTCTTAGGTTTGCTCTTAGTATAACCGCCTCAGTGAGTGACTTATCTTCTATGAAATTTATGAAAAGACTCTAAACCAAACTCCTTGCCATGGAGTCTATTCCGACTCCTGGCCATCCTTTAAGACAGAGTAGAATCGCCCTACATCTTTACATCTAAACTGTCATCTTTACACAGTGGTTAAGCTCTTGACTGCAACCCAAAAGGTCTGAGGTTCAAACAGACCGTCCGCTTGAGGGAGAAAAATGTGGCAGTCTGCTGCCATAAAGGCTTACATTACAGCCTCAGAAACCCTGTGGGGCAGCTCTACTCTGTTTTGTAGGGTTGTTTTGAGTTGGAATCAACAGGTATCTTTAGAAAGCAGACGGCCACATCTTTCCCCCATGGAGTAGCTGTTGTTGCTGTTAAATGCTGTGTTGAGTTAGTTCTGACTCAAAGCGACTCTGTATAGGGTTTCTGAGGAACAGCTGGTAGGTTTGAACCACCAGCCTTGCAGTTAGCAAGTCAGTGCTCGTTCTACTGTACCACACAACTCCATGGAGTAGCTGGTGTGTTCCAGTTGATGACCTTTTGGGTAGCAGCTGAGTGCTTGACCACTGTACCACCAGAGCTCTAAAATTGACGAGGGTGCATGAAGTCACTCATTTACCTCTGGCACTGTGCTGTCAAATTCACTAGATAAAAGTAATCTTCAGGTACTCTGAGCAGAGGATCCCACTTCCTAAGTTAGTATGTGGTTATGTGCCGTGGAGTGGATTCTGACTCATACAATCCTATGAAACAGTAGAACTGCCACATAGGGTCTCCTACACTGAAATCTACACGGGTTCAGTTAGCAGCTGAGTGCTTTGTTGTTGTGCCATCAACGTTCATTGTAGACTAAGATCATCTCCAAGATGTTGTTAAGTGTTGTCAAGTCGGTTCTGACTCATAGCGACCCTGTGTAGGTTTTCCAAGGAGCGGCTGGTGAGTTTGAACCACCAACCTTGCAGTTCAAACCGACCTTTGCTTACCCTACAGCTCAAAAAAGGAGTCACTGAACGCTGCAGCCTAGCATTTTGTGCTGGATTGTTTTGCCAAAAGAAGCGAAAGGTTAGAATTAATGCCCCGGGTTGTGTGGGCACCGCATTCCTCTTCCATTCAGTCTCTTAGCAGGCTTGAAACCACAAGGAAATAGTATGCATGTCATTGTTCTGGACTAAAACCTAGAGCAGCTACCCTCAAATTAAACCCAGCACTGTTCTTAAATAACAGTAAGAGTCGTGTTCCCAGGCTTTCTTCTCTCATAGTGCCGGCTCACCTTAAATCTCTGGTAGGTAGTAAGTTGCATATCAGGTTTTCTCCAGCATTCCTGGGGCCTCCAGCTGCTATCTCAGGTATGTACCCTAGGTGACTCAGGCAAAATGGTATGTTCTTAGTGACTCAGGGACTAAATCATTAACTTGGTTGAATACCTGCAGAGCTTGGAGGAGCAGGCATTAGAAGTGGACCTTCCAGTAATACCACAGTGATGAGTGCAGGGGCCCAGCAATGCACAAGTGTTGTTTCTCAGGTGGACTAGTGACTCACCCTAGAGCCACCCGGAATCAGGAAGAATCACAAAGCAGTAACAATCCTCTCGAGATAACCTTCAAAGAATGTCCATTTGATTCCTGTCTTGTGAAGCAAGATCCTGTGCAAAAGGCTAGCTTCTGGACTTCAGAGTATACACATGCTCACAAACTTATGTCTAGTGGATTTTAACTTGGGTATATGGAAGCCCCGGAGCTCTGGTAGCGCAGTGGTTACGAATCGGGCTGCAAACCACAAGGTCAGCAGTTCGAAACTACCAGCTGCTCCGCAGGAGAAAGAAGAGGTTTTCTGCTCCAGTATAGATTTACAGCCTCGGAAACCCTGTACAGGGTCGCTATGGGTCGGAATCAACTCCACGGCACATAACAACAACATATGGAAACCTGGTGAGGCGTCACAGGTTAATGTGCTGGACTGCAAAGTCGGTTTGAACTGCAAGGTCAGTAGTTCAAGTTCACCCGCCGCTCCTCAGAAACCCTATACAGGGTTGCTATGGGTCAGAACCGACTCCATGGCACTTAACAATAACAACACCATATGATTTACATGGAGTCTTAATGTAAGTCTGTAGGCTAAGCAATTCGAATTCACCAGCCTCTCCTTGCAAACATGAGTCGGAACAGACTGGAAGGCACTTAATAACAACAGTATACAGTACCATTTACAGGAGTCTCTGGGTAGCACCAAAAACTGAGTGCCCAGTTACTAAGCAAAAGAATGGTGGTTGGAACCTATCACCCAGAGGTGCCTCAAGGACTGGCATTCTGCTTCTGAAAGGGCACAGCCTTGAAAACCCTCCGGAATAGCTCTCGTCTGCACATACAGGATTGCCACGAGCCGGAATCAACTCCGCTATTAGCAACAGCAGAGGCATTCACGCTTCCCCCCAACCACCACACACACACACACACATCTGTTCTACCTGAATGTGAAATGAAACTGGTGTGCACAGGCCCACAATGCCAAATGATACTTAAAACATTCCAAAGAAATCCCCCCAAAGATGGCTCTGGGCTGGTAGGATGTTTCAGTCCCCAGTGAAAGGCAACAGTAAACCCTTGGCAATCCCGTTGCAACACCCACAGGTTTCCCTGGTGAGCTGGCCTCGGCGCCCTGCCTCCACCCCCGGGTGCCTTGGCTCCTATTCATGGGGCTTGTGCCCAGTGGGGCTGGCAAGTATCTCCGACAGCAAGAAATAAACGGTAAAGGGAGAAGAGCCAGGAAAGCAGGAAGAGTGTCCGGGATGCCGGCCAAATGCCGAAAGACTGAATTGGCTACATCGGCTCTTGACAACTTAAATATCCTTGCTGTCCTTTCCCATCGCCTGTGGACACCAGGGGAATACAAACCCCCTTTGCCTAGACGTCACCAAGGATTCATCGGCCGTCACTTGTAAAACATCCTATTAAGTAGAGCAAACTGTTCATGATGTTGAGGGATGAAAAAATGACGCAGATGAGGTCTCCTGAACATCCCTTAATCAAGTAGTGATTGTGTTGGCAACTTGATCCTTTATTGTAATCGTGGCTAGAGTTTATTTTGTGTTTGTTTTTTTAAAAAAATATCTTCGGAAGAGCTTGTGTTTGAATGTTGTTGGTGGCTTCACCTGGCAGTAGTAAACCCAGCAAGTAAAGTAGTAAAGATGACCAGGCTGATAATGCTTAAGATATGAGTTTATTTTTCTTTCCTCATAACTTTGGAAAGACAATGGTTAAGGGAAAATAAAATATTTAACAGTGACCATACATAATTTATTCCTAAGCTGATGTCCAATGATATACTCTCAGTTAGAGGTTCTCAGAACATCAAACCACTGTGTCTCCTTGGCAAATTCACATTGTACTTAGTTTTCCTTTTTAATATTGTTATTGTTGAAATACTTATTTCTAATCCTTCCATCAGTGAGCAACCAAAGTAAAAACTCTAGACCTGATTTTTTGTATTTGATTCTGGACCTTAGGGATTGCTGCAAGCTTCAGCATGGCGCTGGACTGCTAACAGTACAGTTGGTGGTTCAAACCCACCAGCTGCTCCTCAGAAAGTCTATACAAGGTCACTAAGCCAGAACTGACTCCACAGCACTTAACAGCATAGGAAAGAAAAAATATATATGTATGTGTACATATAAATGTTGCTTATGAAAAGTGGAAAGAAAGCTGCCTGCGGCTTTCTTGGTTTCAGGAAGAATTTTAGAAAAAAAAATATGGGGAAAAATATTCACCCTCAAAATTACCTATTTGAATAAAGTAATTTAGTTCTTGTGGGTCTATGCACATCAATGAATAAGTGTTTTAATGAAAACAGGACCACATTATGTGTGTACATTATTTTGTAATCTACTCTTTTTAGAGGACAGTATTTTGAATATCCCTTCTCTGTCTACACAGCTCTGCATCATTTATTACGGCTTCCTGGTATTTCATTGTGTAGATGAACCATCATTTTTAAAATGAACTCCCTGTTATTAGGTGTGCCATTTCCCCATGATTAAAATGGTGCTGTGGCAAACAATTTTGTAAATATATCTGTTTGTTCTTTGTCTAGCTAGTTCCCAAGGATAAATTCCCAGAAGACTTGTTAGGTAAAAGTATATGCATTATTTTGGAAAGGCAGGGAATGGTTTATGAATATGAGTCAGAACCGACTCCACGGCACATAACCATCACCACCATGCTTAACTAAGGAGCTCTGGTAGCGTAGTGGTTATGAATCTGACTACTAATCTCACGGTCAGCAGTTTGAAACTACCAGCTGTTTTGTGGGAGAAAGATGAGGCGTTCTGCTCCCGTAAAGATTTACAGCCTCAGAAACCCTGTGCAGGGTCACTATGAGTCGGAACCGACTCCACGGTACTTAACAACAAGAATTTGTTAAATACTTTTGTTCTGCCTCCTAGTTTGTTGGGCAGTGCTTGGGGTCTTAAAAGCCTGCAAACAGCCATTCAAGCACAACAATTGCTTTCTATTCACCTGGAGCAGCAGAGAGTGGAGGAGTCAGGAATAGGGGGAGGATCTGGAAAGTGGGGCTTATTGCCTCCATTAAACCAGAACTAGATGCTGCCTGGCTACCATTACTGGACATTTTGACCAAAGATTCCATAGAAGAATCCTGATCAAAAGGAGGAACATGCAGAACAAATTTTCAAAGTTTCATGGAATATAGATTTTCTAGAACCATGGGGGATGGATAAACTCCTGAAATAATCTTTAAACTTTAAGCTAAAAATATTCTCTGAAGTCTTCTTCAAGCTAAACAATAGTTTAGCTTAACTAATAAAAAAGAAAAAGTCTCCCTTGAGCCTTATGATCTTTTAAGAACTATCTCCAAAGGATCAAATTGACAACAACAATTTGAAAAGTAAGATAAGACCTTGTTGTTGTTGTGAAGTGCCATCGAGTCAGTTCCGACCCATAGCGACTCTGTATAGGGTTTCTGAGGAGCAGCTGGTAAGCTTGAACCGCAAAATTTGCCATTCAAACAGACTTAGTAGTCCAGCGCATTAACCCACAATGCCACACCAGGATAAGACGCTTAGGAGACAATGAATTTTCATTAATGAGGGAGAAACAACTCAGAAAAGGAGGATGAGAATGACTACATAACTCAGAGAATGAAACTGACGTCCTTAAATTGAACATGTAGAAACAAACTATTGAATATTGTATGTTTTGATGTATATGTTCTCGACAACAATAACAAAAGGCATACATTTTAAAGAAGAATAAGGTCAGTGGTTCAAACTCACCAGCAGCTCCTTGGAAACCCTACATTGGGTCACTATGAATCAAAACCAACTCGAAGGCACTTAACAACAGCAACAAAGAAAGGGGGTACTGAATTTCTCTTCCATTCCTACAAAGACAGACTCCAGAGTAATTTAGACACTGAAGCATAGTTCTCGCCTGACCTATGCATTATCCTTAACGTTCACTCCTCCGTTCAGCACCACTTGCCGAGAACAATTCCATCATCTTAAAGAAATTCATAATCCAGAAAATCAATATGAAAAAGACCAGAAAGTCTTTCACAAGAACTAATTTCTCACTTGAGCAAAAGGTGCTTATCAAAGTGTCTTAATAGTTATTGGCTATTGTTCTAGAGATTAGTGCAGCAGCCTCTAGATATTGCCTTTATTTTGCCTCTGCAATAATAGCTCAGCTGCCAGAGTTGGCATTCACCATCTGGCAAAAATCTCTCAGATTACCCTGGAGTGCAAGTTCGTTTCTACCTGCTAACCCCTCTTTCTGGGTTTATGTTTACAGCAAAGCACAGGTGACAGGAAGACAGAGCAGGGACTCCTAGCAGTGATGCGTGAATTATGGCCTACATAGCTCATTGGAAGAGAAACATATCTGATCTTGTAAAAAAAAAAAAAAAAAAAAAAATCAAAAACTGTTGTTCAGCTGCTTCTGGCTGGTCTTTCAATGAAAAAGATGTGTTATTACTGCAAATACACTCATGGTACAACCTGCTGCTGGTTCTCTAGAAAGTTATTCTCCCTAAAACAATTATAATGAGTCAAGGTCAGTGAAGACCTTGAAGCTTCTATGCAAATGGCCCATCTTTTACCAGATGCCAGGATCTCAGTGCTCAGTGGGTGAGGTGGGGTAAGGCTTTGGGTTCCAAAACAAGTGCATGACCTGATGCCACAAACAGGAATGTTGGGCTGAGTTTCTATAGAAGAGAAAACATATTACTCTGCGTGGTAATGGAGAGGGGTCCCTATCCTGTTATTTATTCCCTCATTTGTTCATTTATTCAATAAATTCTTGTTGAGCACTTGCTGTGTACCAGGTGCCATGCAGTTGCTGGGAACAGAGAAGTAAACACAACATTCCCGGTATCTACCCTCATGGAGCTGACATTCTTAGCAGGGGAGACAATGAAGTAGAAGAAGCAAGTGGAGTGATGTGTTGGAGTCCTTGGCTGGTGTAAATGGTTATTAGGCTAAAGGAGCTCTGGTAGTGTAGTGGTTACGAATCGGGCTGCGAACCGAGCAGCAGTTCGAAACTACCAGCTGTTCCGCGGGAGAAAGATGAGGCTTTCTGCTCCTATAAAGATTTACAGCCTCGG
>NW_006408637.1:7191019-7192960 GCF_000296735.1 Chrysochloris asiatica
GTTAACTGTTGGTATGTGGAGGGGATTATAATCAATGTAATGAAACAAGGTATATGAATGTTTGAATGTGAAACCGATGATGTGCCCTGAAAACTTTCACTCAATCCACAATAAAAACCTTAAAAAAAAAAAAAATCCTATGGAAGACTCCTGTGGACCTCAAGAGAAGATAGAGAAGAGGAAGGGCTGGTTGGTCTGAAGTGTGGCGAGACTTGGGAACTCCTGAGCCCATGGACATTGCCCTAGTCACAGAGGGCTAGAGCTGAGAGTGAAGCATCCAGCAGATATGAAGTGAGGGGAGATGCACAAGAATGCCCAAACTCACAGATAGTACCCATTCAACCTAGCTTCAATGGCTTGATGGTCAGAACTGTATTAAAGGAAGATAAACAAATTTGATGTAGGAAGCAAGTGTGAAATGCTACAATCTGATGATCTTGACCTATACTTATGGATGTAGTAGTTCAACGTATCATACAAGGTTGATTTTTCATGTTGTTGTAAGTGCTGTTGAGTCGGTTCTGACCCATAGCAACCATGTATAGGGTTTCCAAGGAGCAACTGGTGAGCTTGAACTGATGACCGTATGATATATCTCAAATGACTTTGCAGTCCAGCACATTAACCCACAGTGCCACACCAGGACTCCACAGGGCTGATGTCATTATTGTTGCTAAGTGCTAGTGAGTCAATTCTGACCCAAGCAACCCTGTATAGGGTTTCCAATGAGCAGCTGGTGAGCTTGAACCACTGAGTGACTTTGCAATCTGACGCATTAGCCCACAGCACCACACCAGGACTCCTACAGGGTTGAAAGGGACAGGCAATTTAGACATTGGCTACCAAAAACGGGGGGTGCTATAAAGGCATAAAGTAGCTAGCTTACAAGTTTTCAAAAGGGAGTGTAGTTTCACAGTGTGCAGGGGAAGGTAGAATCCCCACTGAATAGTTTTCATCTTGTCTAGACAGGTCTGATGAAAGAAGATGGGGATTACATTCTTATGATTCAATAGTGAGTAATTGTTATTATGACTAAATCCGACTGTCACAAATGTAAAGGTAGAAGTTTTGTAACAAAAATGGGGGAGTAGTTAATCTGACAGTCCAGAAACAGAGGACCCTAGGACCATCAAGGGAGAAGAGCATGAGCAGAATGAGGGACCTTATCCAGAGAAGCAGCAATACAAGAAATGGAGCCAGAGATGATGGCATGGAAAGACAGAGCAGCTGAGGACTCCAGACTCATGGAAAGAGAAAGGCTGTGTGCTGGTGGCCAGGAGGCAGGCTTGCAGAATGTACCCTTTGGTTGTTCAAGTGATTATACATTCCTGAGTGTTTTTGTGTACATAAAAAAAGAAAACAGAAGAAATAGAAGCAAATATTGTTGAATGGTGATGAATTGAGGGGATTGTAATCAATGTAATGAAATGAAATATAATAGGATGAATGCAAAACCGATATTCTTCCATGTAAACTATCACTCAATTCACAATAAAAGTTTTTTTAAAAAAATCCTATGGAGCAGTGTTCTATTCTGACACCATGAAGTCACCAAGAGTTGGTGTCTATTCCACTGTTCCTGGTGATGGCTTACAGGTGGGTGAGTGTCCTATTTGTAATTGTTATCATGACTAAATGCAATTGTCAAAACTGTAAAGGCAGAAGTTTTGTAACATAAGTGGGGGAGTAGTTAATCCAACAGTCCAGGAACAGATGCTCAGAATTGGACTAGAGGAAGATAAAGAAATTTGATGTAGGAAGCAAGTGTGAAATGCTACAATTTGATGAACTTGACCTATACTTATGGATGTAGTAGTTCAACATACCAACCAAGTGGGAAAAAGTCTTCACATCAAAATAAATTGGAAGGTGTCAAAAATTAAATGGACTGCATAAAGATTGATATCCTAGGCATCACTGAGATGAAATGGACTTGTACAA
>NW_006408637.1:7193060-7208394 GCF_000296735.1 Chrysochloris asiatica
GTGGGGCGGGGGTTGGGTTTGAACTGGTGACCTTGTGATTCGAAGTTCAATGCTTATCCCACAGCATCACACCCGGAGGTCCATGTTGAATCTGACAATCCTGTGGTTTGCTATACTGGGAATGATAAATAAAGAGGAATGGTGTCACATTCATCACCAAAAATAACATTTCAAGATTTATCTTCAAGTACAATGCTGTCTGTGATAGGATAATATCCATATGCCTTCAAGGAAGACAGGTTAATACCACTATTATTTAAATTTATGCACAAATCACTAAAGCCAGTGATAATGAAAATGAAGAATTCTACCAGCTTCTTCAGTCTGAAATTGATCAAACATTCAATCAAGATGTATTGATTATTACTGGTGACTGGAATGCAAAGGATGGTAACAAAAAGGAGGAGTCGGCAGTTAGAAAATATGACCTTGATAGAAATTATGCTGGAGGTCACATGTTAAAATTTTGCAAGACCAATGACTTCTTCACTGCAGTTACCTTTTTAAAACAATATAAAAGACAACTATATACATGGACTGTCCCAGAAATCAATTGACTACATCTGTGGGAAGAGACAGTGGAAAAGCTCCATATCATCAGTCAAAATAAGGCCAGAGGCAGTCTGTGAACAGACTATCAATTGCTCATCTGCAAGTTCAGGTCAGGCTGAAGCTGAAGAAAATGAAAACAAGTCCCCAAGAGCCAGAATATAACCTTGAATATATCTCATCGGAATGAAGAGATCATCTCAAGAACAGATTTGATGCATTAGACTCTAAAGACCAAAGACCAGAAGAGTTGTTGATGGCATCAAGAACATTATACAGGAAGAAAGCAAAAGGTAATTACGAAGAGAAGAAAGAAGGAAAAGACCACAATGGATGTCAGAAGAGGCTCTGAAATTTGCTCTCCATCTAGAGATGCTAAAGCAAATGAAAGAAATGAAGAGGTAGAAGAAGTGATCAGAAAATTTCAAAGGGCAGCTCAAGAAGACAAAGTTAAGTATTATAATGAAATGTGCAAAGACCTGGAGTTAGAAAACCAAAAGGGAATAACACTCCTAGCATCTCGAAAGCTGAAAGAACTGAAGAAAAAATTCAAGCATCAACATGGAAAATGGAAGGATTCTATGGGCAAAATACTGAATGATAGAGAAAGTAGTAAAAGAAGATGGAAGTAAAATGCAGTCACTGTACCAAAATTCAACCATTTCAAGAGGTAGCATATGATCAAGAGTCAATGGAACTGAAGGAAGAAGTCCAAACTGCCCCGAAGGCATTAGCAATAACCAAGGTTCTGGGAATTGGTGGAATACCAGTTGAAAGAAATCTTTCCAGAAACTGGTAGCACTGGAGACACTCACTCATCTATGCCAAGCAGTTTTGAAGACCGCTACCTGGCCAAGTGATTGGAAGAGATCCATGCCAAAGACAGGTGACCCAACAGAATGCAGAAATCACTGGAAAATATCATTAATATCACATGCAAGTAAAATTTTGAAAAATATAATTTAAAAATGGCTGCAACAGTACATTGACAAGCAACTGCCAAAGATTCAAGCTGGATTCAGAAAAGGGTGTGGAACAAGGGCTATCATTGGTGATGTCATATGGATCTTGGCTAAAGCAGAGAATAGCATAAAGATGCATTTTATTCACTATGCAAAGGATTTTGTTTGTGTGGATCATGACACGCTATGGACAGCACTGAGGAGAAGGAATATTCCGGAACATTTCATTGCACTCATGAGAAACCTGTACATAGACAAAGAGGTAGTCCTTTGAACAAAACAAGGGATCACCTAATAGTTTAAAATTAGGAAAGGTGTGCACCGGGGTTGTATTCTCTCACCACATTTAATCAATCTGTATGCTGGACAAATTATCTGAGAAGCTGGGTTATATTAGAGTCATTGACAACCGCAGTATGCAGATGATACAGCCTTGCTTACTAAAAGCAAAGAGGACTTAAAATTCTTGTTTATGAAGATCAAAGACCACAGCATTCAGAATGAGTTGCACCTCAATGGAAAGAAAACAAAAATCCTTACCACTGGAGCAATAAATAACATCACGATAAACAGAGAAAAGATAGTTGTAAAAGACTTCATTCATGCTGCTTGAATCTGCAATCAACACTCATGGGAGTAGCAGTCAACAGATGAAATCATGTAAATGATCTGCTGCACAAAACCTCCTTAATGTGTTTAAGAGCAAAGATATTAGTTTCAGGACTAGGGTGTGCTGACCCAAGCCACCTCATATGTATGCGAAAGCTGGACAGTGAATAAGGAAGACTGTAGAAGAGTTGATGCATTTGAGTTATGGTGTTAGATAATAACATTAAAAGTACCATGGACTGCCAGACGAAAACAAAATATTTTGTGCTGTTGAGTTGGTTCTGACTCTTAGTGGCCCTGTGTTGAGTTTCTGAGAATAGGCTGTTGGGTTTGAATTGCTGATCTTGTGGTTCAAACCAACCTCGCAGTCCAGTGCCTTACCCTACAGCACCACACTGGGACTCCATATTCAAGTAGGGTGGGTGTTGAGTCTAATCAGTTCTGAGGGATAAAAAGCTGAATGGACACACACTGGTAGAAGAGGCCAACAGATGTTGTATACAGATGAGACTACAAGGATCACTGGAAGTTTCTGGAAACTGAAAATAGACTAGGAAGGGCCTCCCCCAGAGTCACACCCTGAATCTACACTTTTTTCTTACAGAACTGTAAGAAAATAAATTTCTGTTCTTTAAAGCTACCCACTTGTGGTAGCTATGTTATGAAAGTACTTGGAAACTAAGTACGGGAACATATGTGCTGTTTTCAAACACGCAGAAACCTGTTGTCTGGCTTCTTAACCATTCCTCTACAAAACTGGCTGTGGGGTAGGCAAAAATAATAGAAAATGGAAAAATGGAATTGAAAACACTAGAATTGAAGTAGCTGGAGCATTCTGAGGCCAGAATGTGCTAGAGGTAAAAGGTGAGTTATCTTCTTCCCCCACACAGCTTCCAGAGTTTTCCAGAACATTCTCATGTTATGCACTCATCTTTTCCTATGAGCAACAACAGCTCTTAAGGGACTTGCTGATTCTTGTATCAGCGAACTGTTTTGCCTGTCTTCCTTTGTCTGGGATCCTTTCTTCTTCCCTAGTCCAGGCACTATTGATAATCCTGTACTTGCATATGTGAACCTAGGTGGTTGTTTGCCTAGAAGGTTGTAAGCTTTTGGTACAACATGTAATAAAAACTCAGCACCATGGTTGTTGGTTCCTTGCCCCTTCCACCCTGTCTGGGTCTGCAGGCACCATCTGGCATGACTGTAAAGAAGCTAATGGAAAATGAAGCTGGTAACAAGAGCCCAGAATCAAGAACTTGAGAATTTAAGTTTTCTGATGGGAAATTCCACCCCCTGTCTGTTAATTTGTCATACTGTGGTGGCTTGCATGTTATAATCATACTGCAAGTTATGCCACTAGTATTTCAAACATCAGCAGGATACATAGGTTTTCAGTGAAGTTTCCAGACTCAGGCAGCCTAGGAAAATAGCTTGGAGATCTAGTTCCAAAAATTAGCCAGTGAAAATTCTCTGGATCACAGCACACTATTGTCTAATACAGGGCTGGAAGATGAACCCTGTAAATTGTGCTGGTGGTGGTAATGTGTCATGGAGTCGGTTCTGACTCATAGTGACCCTGTATAGATAGGTTTTCTGAGGCTATAAATCTTTACGGGAACAGAAAGCCTCATCTTTCTCCTTTGGAACTGCTGGTAGTTTCGAACCATTGACCTTGAGGTTAGCAGCCCAACTGGTAATAACTACACAAACAGAGCGCCACTTAAAATGCATGTGGACTGCAATAATGGACTAGAGCATCGTGAAGAAGGCACAGGGACCTTCTGTTGGAGGTAACTCCATGGCAACTAACACCAACAACAGGGTGGTACTTTGTGAGTGAGGCCAACTTCCCTGGATTACAGAAGCAGGGGTTCTAGCTGAGTAAGGAAGGGCAAGAACATTGGCAGTATCTAAGCTGAGGAAGGAATGAGAGAAACAGGGTGCAAAACTTGATCAGAATGCAAAGTGAGAGCACATCAAGAGCTGAAGAAAGAGGCATAGGACCATGGCCCTGAATGCTTCCAATGCCCTAGATCCATCACCAGGCCCTGTGTCACTGTTGTCCATCAATATAATCATAACAACCGTGCCAGATGTTGTGAGAATCAGGGAGACAAAGTACACAAAGTGCCTAGCCTGCACCTCCACACAGTGACTCACTACTGTTACTGGTATTAAGATGATGACTGAAATGTTGGCCTTGTGATTAGACACAAGTTCTGCCAACAAAAGAGAATATTTAGGATCAAGCCCGTCAGAAATGGCCTTCACCAGTAAGCTTGAGGACTTGCAGCTCTTTGGTTTCAGGGGTGGGTCTCCCTTCAAACTGGATCCTAGACTGGCTATGGTGAGAACCTGGAATGCCTGGGAGAGAGCGCAGGGATAAAGAGGGTGCCCTGCTGCTTCAGAGCAGAGGGGCAGAGGCAGACCCTTGCATAGGCTTGCTGAGCATCCCCTTGGAACTTGGCGTAAGTCCCTACATTGTATCTCTGCTGGCCGTGGCTTCAGAAACAGATTTTAATCAATTCTCAAAGTTCATTTTGTTTTGACGGTCAAACCCAAGAGCATTTGGCCAGCACCAACAAATATGAGTCGGCAGAGGGAAGCCTATTGTGTGTCTGAGCCAGGGACGTGACGTGACAGCTTCATCATTCTGCTCCCTACTGGGTGAAGCACATAACCTATGATGAGAACATTAACTCCAGCAATTGTAGCTGAGTACACACTGCGGGACCCTTCCCCAGTGTCTTTGTGATTCTCCTCTTTGTCAATGGTAACTGCCTGAAAGATGCTGTCTTCAGAATTGTTCATACAACACCAGCATATGTTAGTGAGTGTCAGAAACAGGAGACTTTGTGGAAAGCCCTCTGTCCCCAGACAGTGGACATTAAAACCAGCATGACATTGTAAGTAACTCAAAAGCCAGGAGAGGGATTAAAAAGAAAAAAAAAAATCCGTGCTAGAGTTAAAAAGGGAGCAATCTTT
Organism: Chrysochloris asiatica; assembly: GCF_000296735.1. Taxonomy (NCBI): domain Eukaryota; kingdom Metazoa; phylum Chordata; class Mammalia; order Afrosoricida; family Chrysochloridae; genus Chrysochloris; species Chrysochloris asiatica. The sequence goes on from NW_006408637.1 coordinate 7,198,166, forward strand.
TAATAAGAAACATGATAAAACCAATGCAGTGTCAGAAAAGGACTAGCATTCAGCAAGTACTCAAATGCTGGTGTGATTAGTCATATCAAGCTATAGAATACTTTTCAAATTAATACTTATTAGGTGCCCGTTTAGGTATTCTTTAAGTATGCCTTCCCAAGCGCCCGCCATATCCCAGGTATCCTTTGATAAAGCAGGGAAGACTTTGCAAAGTGGTCCCTTCGGAGGACTCCGTTGCTAGGACAATGAGAGATCACTGTCCCCTCCTAAGGATAAGAGGAAACTGTCAATGATGTGTCAGTGGGGCTAGGCTCAGCAAGACAGTTCTGTTTTTATAAAAAACAACTGATATTTGCTTACTATTTATTAAGGTACACCCACTGAAGGTCTGTGTAGTGTCAAGTCCTTGGTACTTTTCCTCAGTAAGCCCACCCCTGACAACTTGGGGGCAGAGTCTAGTCAAGAATTCTGCCTCTGGAAATACTGATGTCTTAGGTATCACATAAGCTACTATCTAACCGAGATTCTTTGCTGTTGTTTTTGTTAAGTGCTGTCTAGTCAGTTCCGACTCATAGCTTCTGAAGAACAGCTGGTGAGTTTGAACTGCCGTGCTTTCTGTTCAAACCGACCTTGTGGTACTGCGCTTGCCCTACAGCATCACACCAGGTCTCCAGCATAGATCCTTTAGCTGTCCGTTTGTTGTACTGAGATGGCCTTGGTGTGTTTGTGATGCTTGAAGCTATGTCACCAGGGTTTCCCACACCAGCAGGTAAGTTTCTCCTGCTAGGTTAGTTTCAGGGGAGCATCCTGACTAACACAAACTAGGAGGAAAGGCCCAGTGATAGACTTTTGAAAATTCGTCATTGAAAACCCTCTGAATCCCAGAAGACTGTGTGAGACTCCTACCTGCTTACTTTGGTCATACCATCAGGAGGGATGGATCACTGGAAAAGGACATCATGTGTGGTAAAGTGAAGGCCCAACGAGATGGACTGACACAGTGGATGGAATAATAAACTGGAGCAGAGCAATTCTCATAAAGGTGGCACAGAACCAAACAAAGTTCAGTTCTGTTATGCCTAGGGTTAGCCGGAGTTTGTGGAAAGCCCCCTGTCCCCAAACAACTGAATGGTGACTAACAACAACAACAACAACATATTAAAGCTATCCAATCAAACACATGGGCTAGTCACAAACCCATTCCCTCTTCAGCAAGGCCCAGCAGTGTTCAACATGCTAGCCACTGTGGTTCACCATTCCCTGGACACATCCACCTTTGATAGTGGCCTTGCCCCCTAGAATGTTTTCTCCCTCCTGCCAGCTCAACTTTGACTTTTAAGAACCACCTTAAACAATGCTCCTAATGCAGATTCCTTCTCCTGGTTACTCTCACTTGGAGAACTCTCTTTTCTCTGAACTTACTTGTCAAATAATCACATCTGTATCTTACACTCTCCCCTAATCCCCGCTCCCGAATCCTGACTGCTAACTGAAAGGTCGGTGGTTCAAACCCACCAGCCACTGATTGGAAACCCTATGAGTTGGAACCAACTTGATAGCACACAACAGTAGCATTTTGATGAGCAAAGGAGTCCTGCTGGTGCTGTGGGGTAGGGGTTAGGCTGTTGGACTGCCAGCCAAATGTTGGGCTGGCTCAAAACCACCAGCCACTCAGGGAAATGATGAGGTGCTCCACTCTTGGAAACCCTGTAGATGGTTGCCGTGTGCTGGAATAGACTGAGAAGATGGCAGTGGGTTGGGGTTCTTTGGATTGTTAAGGAGGAGCTCTGGTAGTGTAGTGGGTTATGTACTGGGTTGCTAACCACAAGGTCAGCTGTTCAAATCCACCCATTTTTATATGGGAGGCTTTCTGTTCCTGTAACAATTTACAGCCACAGAAACTATAGGTTCACTATGAGTCAGAACCGACTTGCCAACTTTGACTACTAACTGAAATGTCAGCAGTTCAAATCCACCAGCTGCTCCAAGGAGAACAATACTGTCTGCTTCTGTAAAGAAAACAGCCTTGGAAACCCTGTGGGGGCAGTTCTACCCTGTTCTATACAGTTGCTATGAGTTAGAATCAACTTGATGCCAGTTGGTTTATTATCATGTGGAGTCCCTGGGTGTTGCAAATAGTTAACATGCTCGACTACTAATGAAATGGCCGGAGGTTCCAGTCCACCACAGGATCCTCAGAAGAAAGCCTTGGTTATTGAATTCAGAAAACTCCGTCACCGAAGACCTTATTTTCCACATTCTCTGACACATACAGGGTTTCCATAAGTTGGAGTTGACTTGAAGGCACCTGGTTTTTTGTTTTTGCTTTTAAGTTTTTACTGTGAATTGAGCGATAGTTTACATCGGAAAGCATCAGCTTTACATTCATCCTAGCATATTTTGTTTCATTGCAACGATCACAATCCCCTCCATGCATCATCATTCAACAGCATATGCTTCCAATCTCTCTGTTTTTTTTTTGTGTGTGTGTGTGTGTTTTGTTTTTTGATGTACACTGACACACTCAGGAATATATAACCACTCAAACAACCAAAGGGTATACCCTGCACACCAGCCACCCAGCTGCCAGCACACAGCCCCTCTCCCTCCTTGAGTCTAGAGTCCCCAGCTGCTACATCTCTTCACATCATTGTCTCTGCCTCCATCTCTGGTGTCACGGCTTCTCTGGATATGGTCCAGAGAACTGCACTCCATGCTTCTCCCTCAATGGTCCCAGGGTCCTCACTCCTGGACTGCAAGATCAACCACTCCCCTCCTTTTGTTACAAAATGTCTACCTTTACATTTGTAACACTCACAATCAGTCCTGATAGCAATTATTCACTATTGAACCATCTCCTTTCACCAGTCCCATCTAGACAAGTTGGAAACCACTCAGCGGAGATTCTACCTTCCCTAGTACCCTCTAAAACTAAACTCCCTCTTGAAAACTTGTAAGCCAGTCACTTCATGCCAGTGTTGCTCTCCCCACCCCACCCCCATTTTGGGTTGTTGTTGTTATTGTTAAGTGCCATCAAGTTGGTTCCCCGTTTTGGGTAGCCAGTGTCTGGGTTGCCCATCCCGGTCAACCCTGTGTGCAGAGGGGGTGGGAATGATCCTTGCTGTAAAGATTCATTCCCTCTTTTAAACTACTATACTGTAAGTATAGGTCAACTTCATCGCATTGTAGTAAATTACACTTTTTTTTCCTCTTCTTTCTTCCTCTAGTTAAGTTCTGATCATCCAGCCATTGAAGCTATGTCAAGTATGGGCATTCTTGTTAATCTCCCCTCACTTCATATCAGCTGGACACTTCACTTTCCACTCTAATCCTCTGTGGCCATGTCCCTGTCCATGGGCTTAGGAGTCCCCAGGTCTCGCTATACTGCTAGCCAACCAGGTCTCCATCCAGGTTGACGGGAGTCTATTGAATGTGGTCAGACTTAGCTCACATCTTCATTGCTATTTTTCCCACACTGCCCCTTATCAGTAGACCAACATGGTCACCTGCAAGATTACTTGCCTGCTCAGGTTTTCCCTTAGAGTTTCAGTCTTAGAAGGGAGTTTGCCCTGAGGGGACTTGATTGTTTGCCTTGATAGCTCCCCAGCGAACAACCTGCTTGTCCTTGAGGTAGTTAATCAGACTGAGGGTACCTGGTATTTTGCTGGATTTTGCCTTCTGCTGTCCAGCTGCGTTTTCCGTTCTCTCATGGTGTCACATTCTCTATAGGGAGCCTAGGTGTGACATAGTTAAGGCTTTATGTCAACTTGACTGGGCCAAGAATCTCACTGAGAATCACCTCCATGATGAGAGCATGGGATGCAATCACCCCAACGATGTGATCTGATGTGATCAACTCTCATCTGATGTCATTATCCTATGTGTTGTACATCCTCACGTCTATGATGTTAATGGGTTCAGATGAAATCTATAGGATTAGGTTGTATCTTGAGTCAATCTCTTTTGAGATATAAAAGGAGAGAGAGGAACCTACTACCACCACGAAGAAGAGCCATAAGAGGAGTGTGTCCCCTGGACCTGGGGTCTCTGCTCTGTGAAGCTCCAAGATCCAGGGGAAGAATGATGTCAGGAAAACAGTCCAAGGAACACTGGACCTACAGATGTTGGAAAGAGACAAGGAACTTTCCCCAGAGCCGGCACTCTGAATTTGAACTTCTAGCATTCAAACCTCGGAGAGAATGTACTTCTGTTTGTTAAAGCCATCCACGTGGGGGAGTTCTGTTACAGCAGCGCTAGATAACTAAGACACTCAGTGTTATCTCTAGAGTGCTTCTCAGACCTAGTGTGTAACACAAATACTCAAGGGTCTCGCTAAGATACAGATCTGATTCCATAGGTAGGTCTGGAAGGATCCCGAGAGTTTGGATCTCTAACAGGTTCTCCAGTGATATCAACTACTTGTCTACAGACCACATTTGGTGAGCAAGACTGTAGCATTTAGGGAGTTTCCAATACTGAAGTGTTTGTTACGTGCTGTGTTGAGTTTTTTCCAAGGCCAATGGAGGCCCATGGAAGTGATCCCTAGTCAACTGTTGAGCAACAATGACCAGAGGCTCCAGAAGTTGTCTAAGAGAGCTGTAATCATCACCAATGCCAGAATGTTCCCAAGACTCTTCCGGTTTACAGTTTGTGGCCTCATTAATGAGTTATCTCTATGCACAAAACAAGATGTAATGGATACTATGTAAAAAAAAAAAAAAAAAGGAAAGAGAGAGAGACAAAATTCCTTACAGACTGGAGGGATTTGGTAAGTGTCTTGCCAGATGAAGACATAGTTCTCAGTTTGCCGTCTCCATATCCAGCATTCTTGGTTCGCTTTCACCATCTCCAGTGTTCTTGGTCTCCTTTCTTCATCTAAAGCATTTTTGGTTTGCTTTTCCGACTCCGGTGTTCACAGTTTGCTTTCTGTATCTCCAGGGTACTTGGTTTGCTTTCTTCATCTCTAGTACTAGAAACTAAAGTCATAGATCTGAGAGTCTGTGAGCATCTATGCCCTATTCCAGAAGCCACTCTGCTTTTAGACTTGACAAAGCATGCAAAACGCACCTTGATTAACTTACTTAAAACATCAATTTTAATTACAGGAATACTATTTTGCTATGAGTCCTGGTGTGGCACTATGGGTTAATGTGCTGGACTGCAAGGTTGGTTTGAACCGCAAGGTTGGTGGTTCAAGCTTACCAGCTGCTCTTAGGAAAACCCTGTACAGGATCGATATGGGTTGGAACTGACTTGATGGCAAAAATTACTTAAAAACAACAATTCTGCTAAGAGACTTGATTTTATTTAAAAGTTGTTGTTAGGGGACATTCAGTCAGTACTGACTCATAGAGGCCCTATGCACAACAGAAGGAAACACTGCCTTGCCCTGCATGAACCTCTCAATCTTTGCTACGTTTGAGCCCATTGCTGCTGCCACTGTGACAATCCATCTCGCTGGAGATCTCCCTCTTTTTCTCTTACATTCTACTTTACCAAATGTGATCTCCTTCTCCAGGGACTGGTTCCTCCTGATAATATGTCCAAAGTACAAGAATTGAAGTCTGGCCATCCTGGCTTCCCAGGAGCACTCTAGCTGTACTTCCTCCAACACAGATTGCTTTGTTCTTTTGGCAGTCCATGAACGTTTCATATTCTCCTCCAACACCATAAGACAATGCATCAACTCTTCTATAGTCTTCCTTATTCACTGTCCAAATGTCATATACATATGAGGTTCTTGAAAATACCATGGCTTGGGTCAGGCACACTTTAGTACTAAAACTATCATCTTTTCTCTTGAATACTTTCGAAGAGGTCTTGTGCAGCAGACTGACCTAATGCAATATTTTGTTTGATTTCTTGATTGCTGCTTCCATGCGTTTTGATAGTTGATTTGAACAAACTGAAACCTTTGACAACTTCAATCTTTTCTCAATTTATCTTGATGTTGTTTATTGTTCCAGTGGTGAGGATTTTTGTTTTCTTTACATTGAAACATCATACAAAAGGATGTGGTATTTGATCTTCATCAGTAAGAATTTTAAGACCTCTTTACCTTCGGCAAGCAAGATTATATCATCTGCATATTGCAGGTTGTTAATGAGTCTTCCTTCAATCCTGTGCCACATTCTTCATATAATCCAGCTTCTTGGGATAGCTGCATAGCATACAAATTGAATAAGTATGGTGAATGAATACAACACTGGTACACCTTTCCTAATTTTAAACCATTCGGTGTTCCCGTGTTTTGTTAGAACAACTGCCTCATGGTCTATGTACAGATTCCTCATGGACACAATTAAGTGTTCCAGGATACTCATTCTCTGAAATACTGTCCATAGCTTGTCATGATCCACTCAATCAAAAGACTTTGCATAGTCAGTAAAGCACAGTAAACATCTTTCTGATATTCTCTGTTGCCAGCCAAGATCCATCTGACATCATCAATGCTACCCCTCATTCCAAGTCTTCTTCTGAATCTGACTTTAACCTCTGGAAGTTCTCTGCCAATGTATGGTTGCAACTGTTTTTGTATGATCGTCAGCAAAAAATTACTTGCATCTCATATTAATGATATTTTCCAATGATCTTCACATCCTGTTGGGTCACTTTCTTTTGAATGGATCTCTTCCAGTCAGTTGGCCAGGTAGTTGTCGTCCAAATTTCTTGGCATAGATGAGTGAGTGCCTTCCAGTGATGTAGCAGTTTGTTGAAAATTTTCAATTTTCAATTCCCAGAGCCTTGTTCTTTGCCAATGCCTTCAATGCACCTTGGGGTTCTTCATTCAGTATCACTGACTCGATGATATGCTACCTCATGAAATGGTTGAACATCAAACACTTCCTTTTGGTACAGTGATTCTGTGTATTACTTTCATCATCTTTTGGTGCTGAAATCTTTCAACAAACTGATGCAGTACTAGATGCATATTTATGCTAAGAAATTTCATTTTGTGATTGAATAATTTCATGCAGAATAATGTCTTCCAGGTTCATTCATGTTATGAGGTACTTTATATGGTCACCTTTAGTCTTCAGCCTTGTGTAGTATTCCATTGTGTGTATGTGCCAAAGTTTGTTTAACCATTCTTCTGTCGATGGGCATTCAGGCTGACTCCATCTTTTTACTACTGTCAATTGTGCTGCACTGAAGCTAGTACCCATTTGACTTAGCTTGGATGGCTAGTTGACCAGATCTTCACCAGAAGAAGATAAAGATTCTTGTCTTCTGAAAGCAAGTATAAATTGCTACCATTTGATGAACTGGACCTTTGCTTATGGATGCAGTTGCTCAAAATTCCAACCAAAATGGAAGATCATTCATATCAAGGATCAAGCTTACTTTCTTAGTGCACTGGGTTAATAGAGAAAATTTAGACATTGGCTATCAAAAGTGGCTATAAAGGAATGAAGTAGCCTGCTTTCAGGCTTTCATGAATGTGATTAGTTTCCAAAAGAGGGAAATAATATAGAATCCCCAATGAAGAGTTTTCCTCTTTTCCAGATGATCTGATAAAAGGGGGTCGGAGATGATGGTGATAGGACTTTATGATTCAGTTGAGTAATTCTTAGCAGGATTAATTTAAATTGTTACAAGTGTAATGGTAGAAGATGTGTAACTAAAAGTAGGGAGTAGTTAATCTTTCATTTCAGTAACAGAGGCTCCCAGGACCATGAAGAAGGACCATCAAGAAGGCAGAGCATGAACGGGTCATGAGATTTTATCTAGAAAAGCAGACACAGAGGCAACGGCATGGAGAGACAGAGCAGCTGTGGACTCTAGGCCCATGGACTGATAAAGGCTGTGTGCCTGCAGACAGGAGTCTGGCCTTTTGGACATATAAATGAATATAGATTTATTTTTTATGTGTGCATCAAATATTTTTGCTTTGTTGATTTGTGAAAAATAGGATACAAAAAGGCAGCCACAGGGTGGAAGCAGGATAACTGCTGTGGCAGGGATGGGAGTGTAACATTTATGTGATACAAAACGTATGACTGGCTGATAATCTTGTCTGTTAACATTCACTCAAGTCACAATAAAAAGTTTAAGAAAATACTACTGCAATGAACATGGGTGTGCACATAACGATTTGCATCAAAGTCACTGTGTTTTGAGGATAACTACTAAGTAGAAGGATTGCTGGGTCGTGCAGCATTTCTAGTTCCATCTGTTTGGGAAAGCGCCTTATGCCACACTGTCTTTCACAGTGGTTGCACCATGTTACAGTTCCACTTGCCAGAATTTGTTGTTTTCTATTGTCTGGTTTATTTATTTTCAATTTTAAGCTCTGTTATTTATGCTGGGTGAAGATAATATCTCAGTATGAATTTGATTTGCAGCTCTCTAATGTGGCTCAAACTTACCAGCTGCTCCTTGGAAACCCTATGCAGGGTTGCTATGAGTTGGAACTGACTCGATGGCACCTAACAACAACAACAATTACTAATGATTATGAGCATTTCCTCATATGTTTGTTGGTTGCCCGAATGTCCTTTTTGGTGAAGAGTCTAAAAGAGTCTAAACATTGTTTTTTAATTTGGTAAAAATCAAGGGACAAAAAGGAAAAAGAACCAGCATTTATCTCACAAATCCTACATGAATTGGACTTCTGGGTAGCCAAATAGTTGATGAAGGAACGTCTCACTTACTGAAGTATTCCAGTTACTGAAATAAAGGCAAGATGATAGAATACTGTCATTTTGCAGTCTCTGTTAACGTACAAACCTATTCTACTTCTATCGATACATCCAAAAGACTTGAAAGCAGTAACATGGCCAGATACACATACCCCATGCTTACTGTTTTATTATTCACAGTAGCAAAAGGTGAAAACAAAACAAGGATCCAGCAACCGAAGGATACATACACAAAAGGTTATACATAAATACAAATAGAATATTATGCAGCCATAAAAAGGAGTGAAGGTCTGATCAATGTTACCACATAGATGAAGTTGAAAACATTATGCTGAGTAAAATAAGCTAGGTACAAAATTACAAATATGACATGGCCTTATTCATATGAAATAGCTACAGTATAACAAAGTGCAGAAACAAACAGTTGGAAGATAGCTGACTGGAAGAGATCCATATCTGTGCTTCTTACAAACAAAGGTGATTCTGTGGACATTCGTGTCCATGACCCTGAAACCAGAACTAGATGGTGACCAGCTACCACTACCAACTGCTCTGAAAAGGTTTATATTTAGAAGGCTCTGGATAAAGTGGGAGAAAATGTGGAAGAAAACTCAAAATCATAAAACAAAACACAAAAGAGCAATATAACTGATCAGATAAAGACTAGGACAACCCTTGAGAGTCTGTACCTCAGCTCTGGAACTAAACTCACCCCTGTGGTCCAATTTTCAGTCAACCAAGTGTCAGGTATACAGAGAGGGCCAACAACACTGGTGAGATAAGCGAACGATAGAATGATCAATCATTTGAGATCTAAAGGACTTCGTTTACCTAAGCATAAAATTCAGAAGGGTTGAGGAAGAAGGAATGGAAACAAGAAATACAGAGAGAATGTGAAATAAGTCATGTAACCCTAAGTGGATTGCACTCAATGAAATGAAATGAAGTGTATGATTTGCTGAATGTAAAACTAATGTTCTGCTCTGTAAATCTTCACTCAACTCACAATTTTTTTTAAAAACGTTGAAAAACCTAATGAGGAAATTATCAAACAATGTCATTAATATCGCATGCAATTAAAATTTTTCTAACAATAATTCTAAAAAGGTTATAGCAGTATATTGAGCGGGAACTGCCAGAAATTCAAGCTAGATTCTGAACAGCAAGTGAAATGGAGGATATAATTTCTGATATCAGATGGATCGAAGCTGAAAGCATAGAATACTAGAAAGATGTTTACCTGTGTTGTATTAACCATGCAAAAGCATTTGACTATGTGGGTCATGACAGATTATGTGAAGAATGAGAATTCCAAAACACTACTGTGCTCATGTGGAATCTGTACACAGACCAACAGGCATATATTCAAATGAAACATACTTTATGGTTTAAAATCAGGAAAGGTATGGGGCAGGACTGTGTCTTTTTACCATATTTAAGTCTATATGCTCAAGAGCCAATGAGACTGAGGGAGGAAGCCCAAGGTGCCCTGAAGGAATTGGCAAAGAACAAGGCACTAGGAATTGAAGGAATAAACATTGAAATCTTTGAAGAAAGTGAGGTGGCACAGGAGGCACTCACTCATCT
>NW_006408637.1:7209819-7224813 GCF_000296735.1 Chrysochloris asiatica
AAGTCTGTATGCTGAGCAAATAATGTAAGAAGCTAGACTATATGAAGAAAAACACAGCATCAGGTTTGGCTCATTAACAACCTGTGGTATGCATATGGTACAACCTTGCTTTCTGAAAGTGAAAGGACTTGAAGCACTTACTGATGAAAATCAAAAGCTTTAATCTTCTACTGCCTTTTGTACGGATTACACGTCAGTGTGAAGAAAACAAAAATCCTCACAACTGGACCAATAAATAACATCATGATGATTGAAGATTGAAGGTGTCATTTTGCTTAGATTCACAGTCAATGCTCATGGAAGCAGCAGTCAAGAAATCAACTGATTACATTGGGTAATTCTGCTACAAAGATATCTTTAAAGTATTTTTTAAAAAACAAACAAACAAACAAACAAAAATCCAAAGTATTATTTTGTGAACTAAGGTGCACTTGACCTAAGCCATTCTATTTTCATTGCCTCATGTGCATTCGAAAGTTGGACCATGAATAAGGAAGACCAAAGAAGAACTGATGCCTTGGAATTATGACATTGGCCAAGAATATTCAATATACCATGAAATTCCGGAAGAATGAAAAAATCTGTCTTGGCAGTATAGACAGAATGCGCCTTGAAAGTGAGGATGAGGAGACGTCATCTCATATCATTTGGACATGTTATCAGGAGGGACCAGTCCCTGGAGAAGTACTGGTAAATCATGTTTGCTAAAGTAGAGGGCCAGTGCAATAGAGGAAGAAACTCCAAGTGCTGGATTAACACAGAGGCTGCAACACTGGGCTCAGGCATAGCAAGGGTTATGGGGATGGCGCAGGGCCAGGCAGTGTTTTGTCCTCTTGTACACGCTTGTACACAGGATCACTGTGAGTTGGAACCAACTTGATGGCACCCAATAACAGCAACAACATAGGCCACAGTTCTTTAGTGGTTACCAGGGGGTAAGTAGAAGAGGAAAATGGGAGTTCTTGATTGGGGCAGTGTGAAAATTTTGGAAATGGACAGTGGTGATGGTATTCCAACACAGTGAAAATAATGTCTTGAACACTAATTTTTCAATAACCTCATCGGCATGTAAAAGTTGGACGTTGAATAAGGAAGACGGTAGAAGAATTGATACATTTGAGTCGTGGTATTATAGGAGAATATTAAAAGTATCACGGACTGCCAAAAGAACAAATCTGTGTTGGAAGAAGTGCAGCCAGAGTGCTCCTTAGAAGCCAGGATAGACAGACTTTGTCTCTCATACTTTGGACATATTATCAGCAGGGACCAGGCCCTGGAGAAGGATATCATGTTTGGTAAAATGGGGGTCTGAGAAAAAGCGGAAGACACCTCCCCCACCAAGATACACTGACCCACTAGCAGCAGCGAATGGGCTCAAATATAGCAACGGTTGTGATTTTGGCCCAGGATTGGGTAGTGTTTCATTCTGTTGTGCAAAGGGTTGCTACGAGTCGGTACCAACTCGATGGCACCTAACAACGACACATGGTCATCTGTACATTAAAAGATGATTAACATGGGAAAAGTTATGCTACATAGATTTTACCACAATAAAAAATGATTGGTGGAGGGAGACAGTTGGAGATACCCACAGTAGTTCAATGACCATCTGAGGTCCCTTGCTGTGGAATCAATAGTTGTCCAAGGTCTATAGCCACAGCCTGCCTTTTCTAAACCATGTGAGCTCTTTACTCACCTTGCTTCTTAGAGTTGACAGTGAATACAAAACCTTCTCATACAGAAATCAAGTCCAAACAACAGGACGGTAGAGCTATATGGGTGTTAAATCTGCATTGTTAAAATTGTCCTTGGCAGTAACTCTAAGTAACAACTCAAGGTCATAGAGCTTAGGAAGAAGAGAGAGTGGGAAGAAATTTTGTTGGAAAAAAAAAAAGCTATTTTGTTCTTGAGAAACATCATGAATTCCACTGCTGAACTTAAAGAGGTTTTGCAATTCGTTTCAGATAAGTGGCATGCTTCACTCTATTTCATGACCCCCTACTCCCCACTTCTTTAATTGAACCTGACTTGTGAATTTATGTAGTTATTTTTAACATAATTGGTAAAAATTCAAGAGTGTTGAAGTCTTATCCTCAAGCTCAGAAAAACTTTCTTTTCCCTTGAAAGTGCTTTGATTCAGTGCCAATAAGAAAGACAGGTATTAGTAAAGACTTTTCTGAAAATTTTGATTAAGTTGGCTATGCCTAAGAATTAAAGGTTGATTATTTAAACATTCATTTTCCTCATTTTCTTAGGTTTAAAGTGCTTTCAAATGACCATCTGCCAGCTTCTGGAGCATCAAGAATATGGGTGTTTTTAACCTAATCTGAACATTCCCTAAAATTCTTCCATTTGCTGAAGCCTTAGTTTTCTACCCTCCCTGGGTCTGAAATCATCTCGGCAGAGGTGTCTGTTGGGTCATGATATGAAGAGATGTGAAGGAAGCAGGGGCCAAAGACTTTGAGATTCAATCAGGTCTCTCTCTACTCATCTCCATAGTCACCAAAAGAAGATGGTAGAATCTGCCTGCTCTATCTCATAAGAGTGCTGTGAAGTTCAATGAGAGAAGAGATACAAGTGCTGATTGAAAACTGTCAGACAAATATGTGTAGTGTGGTTTTATTAAGGAGCTCTGGTAGTGTAGTGGTTACAAGTTGGGCTGCTAACCTCAGGGTCAGCAGTTTGAAACTACCAGCTGTTCCATGGGAAAAAGATGAGGCTTTCTGCTCCCATAAAGATTTACAGCCTCAGAAACCCTATACAGGGTCTCTATGAGTTGGAATGGACTTCATGGCACACCACCGCCCTGACAACCACCAGTGTGGTTATTATTCAAAATCCTAATACAAGGTCTTATTCCAATTGACTAAAGGCATCATTGGGGCAAATTCAGTTAAAGGGGATGTTTAGTTTGGGTGCTATCCTTACTCTTAAGCCTTTGGTAATTTGCCCCAAGTTCACAATGGGGTGATAACCACACCATAATTTGCATAGCCAAATGGGAATAGTCTTTCTCAGGAGTCAACTTAGAAGGTGGTTCTTATCCTGCTACCAAATTACCAGCCTGGCTCAAACATTTTTGGAATTCCTCCACTGAACAAGCTTTCAGAACCCTATATTAGTATTTTATTGTTGCTGTTGGTAAGTGCCATCGCGTTGGTTCTGACTCATAATGACCCCTGTACAGGGTTTCTGAGGAGCGGTTGGTGAGCTTGAACCACTGACCTTGTGGTTCAAACCGACCTTGCGGTCCAGCGCATTAACCCACAGTGCCACACCAGGATTCCTATAATACTATGCGTATCCTAATACTCTTAGGTGTGGCGCTGTGGGTTAATGTGCTGGGCTGCAAAGTTGTTTGAATCACAGGTTGGTGGTTCAAGTTCACCAGTTGCTCCTTGGAAACCCTGTACAGGGTCACTATGGGTCAGAACCAACTCAAAAGCACTTAACAACACCAAAACTCTTAGAACATTAGTATTATAAGAGTAAGAATTTGGTTTCTGGAAAGGGCTAAGAGTTTGCTGACCCTCTGAGTGCTGAGAACCCCACTGACCACCCAGTTCTGCATCTGTCCTCCATAGACAGATGTTCTCCTGGTCATGACCCTGTTTCTGACCCACTGAGTTCTCCAGATGTCTCCTCTAGACAGTTGGTATGGGGCTACTATGCCCTCCAAGATCTGGGATGATTTAAATAGATTTGCAGGGGGGTCTAATTAACCACGTCATTTTGCCCCAGCCCCCTTGTCCTCATCAAAGGGTGAAAAAGTGTTTTTCCTTGCCTGCTGAGCACAAGAGGAAATTAAGGTGGTAGTTCAAAATGAAAAGGGCTAAAACCCAAAAAATATTGTCCTACTTTTTCTTTGAGAGAGGGAGAGAAGATAGTTGATAGAGGTTGATCCTTTAGACCAAGATGAAGAGATTTTCCCCACAGCTTCCTTGATTAGAAAGATTTGAATAAAATAACACAAAGAGGCATTTTCATGAAAAAAATTACTGGAAATGGTAACTATGGTTACATCTTCACTCTCAAGATACAGAAACCGTATGCCTCTTTCTGAGACCAAGAAGATTCTAAAATTCAGAGAGTTCTTAAAAATGTGGGGTGGTAAGCAGTGGCAACATCTATCTATAAGTCTTTCAGTATTTTAGATAACAAGATATTCCTTTCAGTCTCTATCAGGATTGAAGTATCTGTTGGGGAAAGAGACCTTGGCGGTAATACCTCTCTTTGGTGGAAGTTTTTCCCATGTGGTTCCTGTGAAGAGCATTACTCTGGGTGGAGGGAAGTTGAGGTTGTTCCCGGAATCAGGTTTATTTGTCATTTCATTGATGACCTTTCCTATAGACAATGCCCAAGTTTGGCAATTCATGAAGGGCTCCTCGGGATAGCATGTGGACCATGGCCACCTGGATACTGAATACTGCTTGAACTTGGAAGTTTACGATTAACTTTCTTATTTCTCCAGAAGAAGAAAAGTTTAGAATGGGGGAAATGAAGGTAGCAAGAATCTGGTGCTTGTTACGACTGCTATCAATGGATTACAAACAGGAAAACAAACCTGCCATTTTAGTTTAGGTCGTCTGTGTGGAATAAGGTCAAAGTTGCTCTTCACTGTTATTTTTATCGGCCCTTGTAAGCAGCTGTGTGGAGTGGCCACAACATCTGCTGATTGACTGAATGCCTGTTAAACAACAGCTCCCACTACCCCTCCATAGCCAGTTGTTCCTATTCTGTCTTGCTTCTACGTATTATGACTTTTGGCATTCTCTCCACCAAATGGTATGAAGTGAAGACCATCAGTGGCCTGGGCCTGCTCAATTAAAAAAAACAAAGCAAAACACTAGACCAGACAAAAAGTCTGTGTCATTCTGTTCCCTTGTTTTGTAGCTGTCTGCTCTTCAGATATGAAGTGCCAAGAGATGTCCTAGAGAGGATATGGGTCAGGAAGAAGAGAGAGAAGCCAACCACACCAGTGTCTTCTGCCATTTCTCTGTCCCACCCCCAGGGTAGAAGGCAGGGATTATTCTTACTCTGGGGACTTTGGTCTTCCCTAGACCCTCTACTCCCACCTACCTATACATCCCCACCCCTTGTTAAGGACATTTGGAATTCCCTCAGGCCTGGTCTATGCCCTGCAGTCTACCAATAAAAGTGGTCATGAGGGTAGCAGCCTTTTTGGTTTTGATCAGAATTCATTTGATTAAATGAACGCTTTGGACTAATGTTTCTCCACATGAGCATAGCACACTGTCTAGTTTAGAATCATCTGGAGAATTGATTCAAAATGCAGATTTTTGGGACCCAACTCAGCGGCACAGATCAGAATCTCTGTGGGTCAAGGCATAGAGCGTCCAGTTGTCACAGGTGTCCTCAGCTGATTTTCACACACCATAGTTTGAGAATGGCTGCTTCAGGGCCACCTTAACTTCTACAAATCTTAAAATTCATGGAAGTCATTTCTCTTAAGGGAGGGATTTGAACCACACAAATGTATTTGGGATAAACTCATGTGAGGGGAACTGGTGTGTTACACGCCAGTTCTGTCAGGCACTCCAGGATCTCAGAGGACAGAAAGCATGAACTCATCATCATGTGTTAGTACAAGGCAGAGACCACAACCCTCATATTGCTAATCAGTGTCCAAGGATCATCCTCTTTGTAGAAATATCAGCTTCCCTTCATTCCCTGGTCACTCCAGATCCTAATTGTTCCAGACAGCTCCTTATCTTTCATTCCAATTCCCTCACAGCCAAGTCACTGGGTACCTAACCTTTTCTATTCCTTACATCTGATAACCCATTGGAATGATTCACAAATAACAGGAAAGGGTCTTTCCTCTAGCAGAAAACACATAGGACAAAGTATGGAAGGAGTCTTGGTGCAGAGTTTCGTGTCCCCAGGGAATTTGCTT
Organism: Chrysochloris asiatica; assembly: GCF_000296735.1. NCBI lineage: Eukaryota > Metazoa > Chordata > Mammalia > Afrosoricida > Chrysochloridae > Chrysochloris > Chrysochloris asiatica. The sequence goes on from NW_006408637.1 coordinate 7,215,737, forward strand.
CCCCTCCTGAGAGCACATGTTCTCTCTTATCACCTAGGAACCTCCATTTATTCAGAGGTCATTTATTGGCTTAATCTTGTGGCCATGATGGATTTCTTCATGCCTCCTAATGCTTAGCATCAGTCCACAGGTGGTTCATCTTAGTCTGATTGGCCCCTGACTCATTACCTTCAGGTGTGATTGTATTCTCAGCAACTAGGACCCAAAACCAAATTGTTTGGAAGGAGGTACCATACCTCACATATGTTATCGATGAAGACACTGAGGTTCAGATAAACTAAACAAGTTGCCTAAATCCAAATAGCTGGAAAGTTGGTGAAACTGGATTTGAATCCATAGGCTCCTAGCTTCCAGGCCCATTGCTTTCCACTGTCCTACTCTACCACTCTGGACATTATGGGGAAGGAGTCTCATGATGGGCGAACCATCTAAAAGATGTGGTGAAACCCATGTGAAATTGTTTACTACAGATTAGTAAGTAAGCACAAATAAGCTTGTCTTGCTTATTGAGTAACTTGCCTCTGCTCGGGAACAAGACTAGAGGAGTATGTCCTAGTCGTCAAGTACTGCTATAAGAGAAATACCACCAGTGGATGATGTTAACAACCAGAATGTATTCTCTCTCAGTTTATAAAGCTGTAGGCCCACACTCATGGGGCCTGCTCTAAGGGAAGGCTCTCTCTCACTCATAGTTTAGGAGGAAAGTCTTTGTCTCCTCTCAGCATATGTACATTCAGCATTCCTTAGTGATTTCCATGTATCTCTGAATCGTTCTTCTCCTGAGTCTATGAGTTTCCTAGTGAACGGATCCCAGGTGCAAAGGATGCTCTTCTTTCGAGGTGATTGTAGGTCCCTCTGATCTTTGCTTATTTCTTTCTCCTTTTAGCTCTGGTAAGGTAAAAGGTGTTCAGAGCACACCTCAGGGAAACTCCCCTTACAATAGAATCAGGGCTGTGTTGGGCTCGAGGATATTGCATCCAATCTTAGTCCTTTTACAACGGATTGGCTTATTGCATCTGATCCCATCATGGGGGATCATTATATCATGCCACTATTGCCGAACCAGAGAATTATGGTCTAGCTAACTTGTCACATATTTTGGAGGTCACGCAATTCAATCCATGACAGAGGATGTCTCCTCTCTCCCTGGCTTTCTTTGAAGAATACAATTCCCTACAAGAGCTGATTTAAAAAAAAAAAAAAATTGTTTGGATTCTTAATGAATGCACTAATTTGTTCATTCCTTAAGTATGCATTAGCACCAGACTCTGTCCTAGCTGCTGTGATTAACACTGTGTAAGCACAAAGACCTTTCCATCTGGGGAAAGAATCTGCATTTATCTCAAAATATTGAATCACATCATGCTGCTCCATAATGCAAAATCCTTGAAAGTGGTAATAATCGCAGGCTGCATGTCCGAGTTACCAGGAAGTATTCCTGCCCAGGCTGTGCCTTAGACAATAACACGAGGCTGGAGCATCAGTTCTTCTCAAAGCTCCCCAGGCGATGTCAGCAGGCAGCCCAAGTTGAGAGGCAGCCATTAGAACACTCTGTAGAACTGGATCCCACCTCTTGTTTCTAGTCCAAGGGGTCTGAGGTGAGGCCTGAGAATGTGCATGTCTCTCAAGTTCTGAGTGATGCACATGCGGCTGGTTTGAGAACAACATGCTGTGAACTACTGGGTTAATGAAAAGTGAATAGGAGGAAGAGATTAAGAATGCAGTCTCATGATGGTGAGACATTTCATCTCCTTCAATTATAGAATGTATGGAAACTTCTTGTGGTGAGCTAGCAGTGATTCTGCAAATTAAATTTCTTAATAGCACTTTTGGCTTCACCCAACAAAAACCATCTTGGCTTGCCAAGGTACCAAGAGGGTGACTGTCCCTATAACAGTGCCACCTGAAAGTGACTTGGGTTGAAGGAAAATGATGCTTTAGTGTGACTGTAAGTACTTACAGCAAAGGACCAACTCTCTCCTTTGCTGTTTTCGTACCAAATGTTGTTGTCAGCTCATGGTATTGGGCAACTTTTGGTCTGCATGTCTTGTGGACTCTGCCCCTATAAAGTGGATTCTGGGGCTCACGGCTACAGTGGGGACAGTTCAGGGAATGGGAGCTTTGCTTCTTTATCCAGGAAGTGGGTGGAGGAGGGTGGACATTGGGAGCAATCCCACCTGCCATATGGGGCTAGTTTGGGGTTGAAATGGGTACTTCCCCCTGTCCTGGTGTCTGTCTCTCAGTAGGTAGTCTGAGCATCCAAAGGCTCCAAAGGCCATCTGGCCCAGTGTTTGAAGCAGTGGTAGAGCTCTCCCTTTTGTGCTCTTAACTTGGCCTCAGTTCCCACTTAGGAGGTGGCACAGTGAGGCAGACATAGCTATAGGTTTGAGGGAGCTCTGATAGCGTAGTGGTTACGAATTGGGCTGTGAACTGGAAGGTCAGCAGTTCCAAACTACCAGCGGTTCCACAGGAGAAAGATGAGGCTTTCTGCTCCCGTAAAGATTTACAGCCTCAAAACCCTATACAGGGTCGCTATGGGTCAGAACTGGCTCGACGGCACTTAACAACAACAACAACAGGCTTGAACGTAAGCCTGAGCTCCATCTCTTGTTCTCAAGTAGTTTGATCTTTCAAAGCCTCAGTGCCTACCTCTGTAAAATGGGGAGATGTCCCCTGCCTCATGAAGTTCTGGTAAGACGTAAAGAATAGAGTACTACCTGAAGAACCCAGTCCAGGGCAGGCACACACAGATCTCCATGTTTGGCAGCTATTGTCATTCTGTTCTTTCACCTATGTCAGGGTGGGAGGCTGGGAGACAGGTGGGATTCTAGGGGAAGGATGTTATTGTTGTTAAGCACCGTGGAGTCAGTTCCGACTCATAGTGACCCTGCATAGGGTTTCTGAGGCTGTAAATCTTTACTGGAGCAGAACGCCTCATCTTTCTCCCTCAGAACTGCTGGTAGTTTCAAACTGCTGACCTTGAGGTTGGCAGCCTGACTCGTAACCACTACGCTACTAGAGCTCCTTAGGGGAAGGGCGGTGACTAAAAATGTTCACTCTGGAAAATATGCTTCATATTCCTTCCAGAGGCTCCTGGGGGTTCTGCATCCAAATGCTGGACCACTGGGAGGCCGGCAGCTTCTAAGCCCAGAGGAGGTTCCTAGAGGGCAGGCTCCTGGCTGCCTCTTGCATTAGACTGAGACCTATAGTCCACAAGATACCGCATGCAGCAGGATGTTCATATGAAGGGTACTAGTCTCTGGTGGGCAAGGCCAGCAACATCCAACATCCCATGGTGAAGCTTTCAGGCTAAGGCCATTGTCCCTGGGCTGCCCATGCTATAGGCCAGAGCCAAGAGGACCTCTTTCACAGATGGAGAAGCTGAAACAAGCAAGAGGGAAAAGGCTTGCCCTAGGTGATGTGTATCACTGGCTAGAGATCTGTTTACAGACCACCCATTGACAGTTGGCTGCCAACAGCACCTAGAGGCTGTCCTAGGACAGCTATTTCCTTTGGGAGAGGTCTTCCAGGGCCTCTGCATACTGGCATCTATGCTGGCTGTAGGAAATCTGGGTGTTGCAAGTGGCTAATATGTCTGGCTGCTAGCTGAAAGGTTGATGGTTTGAGTCCCTCTAGAGGTGCTTTACAAGAACGGCCAAATGATCAAGTTCTGAAAAAAATTGCAAGTCCGATGGAGCCCAATTGGACTCTGACACACATGGCTCCTGATGGGTTGACTTGACTACAACTGGTTTGGTTTATTCTGGCTTTAGGTTATTTAGGGTACATGCTTGACTAGAGCCAACCCAACTGGACTCTCTCCGGAAACCTGAAATGAGGAGCATGGGAATGATGCCTAGAGATGGCAGTCCTTGGGACCAGGCATTGTGAAGGCAAGCCTGAGCTGGTGCTGGAGGTCATCAGAGGTCCCTGTCCCTTCTCCCCTAGTCTGGAATTCCATGAAATTCCCTGGGTCCTCTCAGTAAAATGTCCTTCAGCCAGAACCAAAAGTTCCAGGACCCCCTAAGCACTTTGGATACTCTCTTCCCCCGAGCTCCTGGAAGGGGTCAACAGATAGGCTCCCTTGTTTCTATGGGTGTGCGGAGACTCAGGAGGATGTGGGGCTCCTAGGGCCATGCAACCAGAAGAGCGCCAAGAGACAGGGTCAACTCTATTCTTCCCACCCTTGTATGTTACTGCCTCATTCTATCTACTGCCCAGCTCCCGGAAGGGTCAGACATCTGAGGAGTAAGCATGGGTGTGGCTTAGCCATGTGTCTTCTCCAGACCAAACGGAGATACTTCGAGATGCATCCTTGAGGGACGGACTCCCTCAAGATAGCCAGGGTCCTGACACAACAGTGAGGGGATGGCACGCACAGCACTGACCTCCCACCTGCATCTCCTGGCTGGAAGTCCACAGCAGAATCACTGACTCAGTGCCCACATGCCAAGAACTATTCGCAGACATGTTGTAAATAATGATGATGTTCTGGCAAGCTGTCTTGTCCTGTCTGCCTTGCAGTGGCTGCTCAGAGAGAACAAAATGGTCCTAATTCTTACAGGATGGTCGAAGTACAGTTCAGCATGTCCACTGAGATAGGCTTGTGGCCTGGTGCAGCTCATCAGCAGGGATCTCAGTGCTCACCAGTTGAGCAGATCCCTGGGAAGAGCATCCCTGCCATCTGTTTCTCTGTGAAGCTCAGTGACATGGACCACTAGTAATTAGTTTCTATCTAATCAGCTCCAATTCATGCCATGTGTGTTACAGTAGAACTGTGATCCTCAGGGTTTCCAATGGCTAATTTTCAGAAGTGGAACTCCAGCCTTTCTTCTACGGACTAGAACTTCAATCAAATTAACTATTTGTACCACTCAGGAGCCCCCAGTGACAGGAACTAGACAGAAAATCTTTTGCTGACCTTCAAGTCATCTTCTAGAGCTAAGGTATAGGGCCCTAACTTGTGGTTTCTGTACCACTCCAATGGTACACAGCTGGTCACATCAGATACTTCTGATTTCAAACAACAGTGTGGACCAGGCAATGGACTGACAAACTCTATCCTTTACTTCTTACCAGAATTTCATGAGGCAGGGGACATCTCCCCATGTTACAAAGGTAGGCACTGAGGCTTTGAAAGATCAAACTACTCGAGAACAAGAGATGGAGCTCGGGGTGATGTTCAAGCCTAGCTGACCTCAAACCCACAGTTACGTCTGCCTCACTGTGCCACCTCCTAAGTCGGAACTGAAGCCTAGTTAAGAGCACAAAAGGGAGAGCTGTACCACTGCTTCAAACGCTGGGCCAGATGGCCGTTGGAGTCTTTGAACGCTCAGACTACCTACTGAGAGACAGACACCAGGACAGGGGAAGTACCCATTTCAACACCAAACTAACCCCTATGGCAGGTGGGATTGCTCCCAATGTCCACCCTCCTCCACCCACATCCTGGATAAAGAAGCAAAACTCCCATTCCCTGAATTGTCCCCACTGTAGCTCTGAGTCCTCATCCCAGAATCCACTTTATAGGGGCAGAGTCCAAAGATTAAATACGGTTTTTGTAAGTACAGTTTTATTGGCAAAAAGCCACACACATTTATAAAGTATGTTGATGGTTGCTTTTGTGTTACAATAGCAGAGTTGAGTAGTTACAACAGGAACCGTATGACCCACAAAACCAAAAAATTAGTTACTCTCTGGCCCTTTCCAGAAAGTTTGCCAACTTCTTGATTAGGAGATAGAACATGAGCTGGGAAACAGAACAGCTATTTTTGGGAACCTTAGACAAATTAGCCTCATGACACCTCAGTTTTCTCATCTGGAAACTGAATAAATATCTACTTTCTCAACTTGTTGTGGGAATTAAGTTAAGTGATTTTCTGGCACAAAGGAAATGTTCCATATTAATCCTTCCCTCTGCTTGTTTTTAAATGCACTCATACCGACTGCCCTATCATCTCTGAAATGCGGTTATCATTTTAGAATGGAGTCCCTAGGCGGTGAAGACAGCTAAGACACTTGGCTGGTAACCTAAAGGTTGCTAGTCTGAGTCTTCTCAAAGGCACCTTGAAATAAAGGTGTCGACATTTACTGCCAAAAAAATCAGCCATTTAAAACACTATGGAGCACAGTCCTACCCTGATACACGTGGAGTTGCCGTGTGTTGGTGTCTACTTGATGGGAACTGATACTGATTATGCTATAGTAGACATAAAAGAACTTTGAAGAGTTAAAAATCCTGGGACCATCAAGTGAAAAGGGTGGGAGTGGAGTGTGGAACCCTATCCAGAGAAGGACCAATGCCAGAGGAAGAGACAGAGATGATGATGTGGACAGAGGGAGCAGCTGAGGACACTAGACTCATGGAGGGAGAGGGGCTGTGTGCTGGCAGTGGGGCAGTGGGGGAGACAGACAATCAGGGTGTACCGTGTGGTTATTTCAATGATGATATATTCCTGAGTGTTTTGGTGTACAAAAAATAAAAATAATACAGAGGGAATAATAATAATAAAAATACAGAGGGAATAGAAGCAAATACTGTTGAATGATGATACATGGAGGGGTTGTAATCATTGCAATGAAATGAAATACAATAGGATGAATGTAAAACTGATGTTCTCCTATGTAACCTATCAATCAATTCACAATAAAAACTTCAAGGGAAAAGAAAAAACAGCTCTGTAGCTATAGGAAAAACACCATTCTTCAGATTAGAAACCCGGAGTTGCAGGACTGGGCGGTTCAAATGGTCTGCCTTGATTGACTTACCCATGGAAGCTGGGCGCTGCTCTGCCGTTCCTCACTGCATGTTACTGGCATTCTGGGAGGCCGCTGCATTCCAATCAGGGCTCCAGCCCGGATGATGGGTAATAGAGCTTCTCTGAGCCTCAATTTTATCCCTTGAAAAACAGTGAGGACAAAAGGACTTCTTGCAGAGAAGTGCCGTAGGGTGTAATGAGATATAACGATACATAAAGAGCTTCACACCAGAGGCTCTAAAAATGTGAGCTATTATTTTCATTTTAAATCTAGTTATAGCTGGGGGGAACAGCTGAGACAGTATGAGTCAGAGGTGGTCAGACGTAGAGAAATAGGGAAATGAAGACAGTGGAATGGTATATTGCCTCTAGCCTCACCCCAGAGATAAATCTGAGCTCCAGAGAGAGGGAATCTCTCCATTTCAGGATGGAATCCTAATTGTCCCTAGTACAATGGCAAACAAAGAAGATGCTACAGGCATCCTGTAAGGGTTGTCATTGTTAAGTGCTGTCCAACTGATTCCAACTCATAGGAACCCTGTATAGGGTTTCCAAGGAGCGACTGGTGTGTTCGAACTCCCAACCTCACAGTTAGCAAACTGGTGCCATACCAGGACAGACATCAATAACAGAAGGTGAAGAATCTCCTAAAATCCTGTTTCCTTTGGGCACTGAGCTATTGTCAAAGCTCATGAATCTTGAAGTTTCTCTGGCAATTTGGGTATATTTCTTAACCCCATAAAACTAACATTGTTCTTTGAGTTCAAAAATTCTGAGCTGCAAGATGGAATATTTTCACCTAAAACAACAGCAACAACAAAAAATCCCCTAAAAATACCTTTTAAATAAGCAAGAGGTCTTACCTTATCAAAAATAGTTCAGTAGTCTCTACTTTAGTGCCATCAAAGACACCCTGATGGTGTAGTGGCCTACAAGTTGGGCAGCTACCCACAAGGTCAGCAGTTCAACCTTGGAAACCCTATACAGCAGGGTTGCTATGAGTCAGAACCTACTTGATGGTATACCACCACCACCAATTTAGTGCCATCAACACAACTTACTATATAATGAAGGGCAGAGGGGCAACTTCCTGGGACAAAGAAGTTCCAGAGATGTACCCAGGACCCCAATCCTCCCTTCAGTTCCAGGAAATTCTCCTATGCTCTCCCTGACAGGCATGCCGAAGAGCAGCAGAGCACCTTGGGTTAGAAAATGCACATAGCCCGGGACAAAGTTGCTACCTGCCTTGCAAGAATGAGAGGTGGAGGACTTCCGGCTCTTCCCAGACCAGGCAGCTCAGGTAGGGCAGTCTCGGGGAAAAGGGGCAGAATTGCACTTAGGAAACCTCTATCTAGCAGACAGACAGCCTTTGAACAAACATAAGATCTTATATTTCAACATTCTGAACTAGTTTTTTGAAAAGATCAAATTACTGAGGAATTACAGGCATCTTGAGATTTTGCCTGCCTGCACGCGGCTCCCGCTTCCGCGCCCACGCCGGCGAGTGCCTCTGCCCCCTGCAGACCTTGGAATGCAGGGCTAGAACAACCCCACTTAGAAGGCTGCATTTCCAGAGAAAAGGAAGCATAAACTAACAAAGCCGAACAAATAGAGAGGGATATCGGCGCAGATATCAGGAAATACGGGGTACCCAAGGTACAGAGAGACTGAGAGAGGCATCTTTTACGTCATCAAATACAGACACTACCTCCATGCAGCCATTACCCCCAGCCCTCTACTACCCCAGACTAGACCAGCCCTCTGCCAAGCCACCAAGGTCCAGGGCCCCCAAGGCCCAACCCGCCACGTAGAAAGGTCACGGAGGCCCAGGTACCCTGAGGTCCAACCCACAGCATAGCCCAGTCGCCAAGGCCCAGTGCCCCTGTGATCCAACCCGTCCTCAGCCCGGTTCCCGAGGCCCAATCTGTCCAAGCCACCCGATGCCCAGTTACTGATTCCCAGGCCCCCTGAGGCCCAAACCGCCCACCCGAGCCCCAAACCACCCGCCCGAGGACCAACCCACTTGCAGCCCGGTCACTGACGCCCAGGCCCCCAGAGGCACAAACCACCCGCCATAGGCTCAACCCACCTGCCTGAAGCCCAAACGGCCCGTCGCCAAGGCCCAGGCCCAACTGAGGCCCAAAAAGTTACTCTGAGTTAAGCAATAAGGAGAGTGAAAAGGGAAGACCACATCCTGATCACATTTTCCTGGAGGTAATCAGAAAACAGAAAAAATTACCAAAACACATTCTTAATGAATTATTAGGGCCACAGATAAACATTAAACATGTCCAAGAAGCAAAAACAGATGACCATATC
>NW_006408637.1:7225287-7227497 GCF_000296735.1 Chrysochloris asiatica
TATAGCTCATATTTCTTGTGGGTAAATATCAAGTAGAGAAATTTGCTGGACCATAAGGTATGTCTATTTCCAACCTTCTGAGGAAGCGCCCTATTGCTTTCCAGAGTGGTTGGACCATTTTGCAATCCCACCAGCAATGCAGGAGCATCCTCATGACAGACTTTGATCACCAGCTCTAACATCTATCTGTTTACAGATAACATGATGGAGGAATAGTTTCTTTTCTTTCCTTTTTATAAGAAGCCCTTTTCAGACCTTGTTGCTTTTTCTATATTTTGTTTTTCAAAACAGAGGAAATATTGTCCCCAAATGCCACAGTATCTTCTTGCAGAATGTTTTAAAAACATCTTCCTCAATATCTCAGCGGTGACGAAACACTGCCATCCTTGAGTAAACTGTGAGCAATAATCTCAAAGATATCATACCCTACCTGATCCTCCATTCAGATGGAAGAGCTCACCCTTCCTTTATCCTTGCTAACTGTGTCTGGTGGGCAGTAAGTTAGGCAACTCAGTGTCCTGCTAAACAAGAGTGAAAACATAACAAAAACTTTACATGTTTAACTATCACTGTCTTTTTACACAGTGCAGCCACTAATTCTAATTACTATGCCTGGGATGACTATGACTACCAGGTGGTGAGAGGTATGGAGCTCTCAGTGCAACTCAGAACTGGACAGGAGAGCTAGTGAGGGGGCGGGAGGAAGACAGAGAGTTCTATGATTGACGTTCCTTCCTACCACTGTCTACTGCATTCGAATTTGCCTTTTTTTTTGGTATTAGAATGGAGAGAATTTTCCCCTTTCTTTTTTAGTTTAAATATCACTTTAATTCGAAAGCTGCCAGAATTTCTGAGTAAGCTTGTTCTCTCTTGGGCCCTGAGCAAACAGAAGAAGTTAAGTCATTCTCAGGGAAGAATGTGACAAAAGGGGAAGCTTCTTAACAGGAAGGCGTGGCCGATCGGGAAGAAAATCAAAGTCTAGTTCATAAGGGTGCTCAAGAGCTGGAGTAAAAGTCGTGCCAATTCTAGTTAACGGGTTTTAAAATAAGGCCATCTGTTTGACAGGGCACTGAGAAATCTGTTCAGTTGCTTTTGAAAATCTATCAAGATGAAGCTTTAATATCAATTTGGCATAAGAAGATGCCCCCAGCTGCCATCCCTTCAGGCAGTGAAAGCCCACCCTCTGCACTCACCTCCTGATTTTCTCTGCCCTGTCTCCTTGGTGACACCACCTGGAATAGTCAGCGTTCTGAGTCTAGTTGATGAGGCTAGGATTCCCATGGTTCAGCAGTGATGATATGCCTATTCCCATGGTGATGAAACTTAATACAGGTAGAGTTAACTCTGATGATTGTTATTAACAGCCAATCAATTGAAGGGATGCTTCCAGGGGTGTGGCCTGCTCACAGTAAAATGGACACACGGGAAAGGCGCTCTCTCTCTCTCTCTCTCTCTTCCACTGGAAGCCTGGGATTCTACAATTGTTAAGTCATATCCTTGATAAAAACATTTCTCTTTATGTTGTTGTTAGGTGCCATCAAGTCAGTACCAACTCACAGTGACCTTATGCACAATACAATGAAACACTGCCCAGTCCTGCACCAACCTCACAATCACTGATACAGTTGAACCCATTGCTACTACCACTGTGCCATTTCATTGGAGGTCTTTAATATATTCTAGGGATGGGTCTCCCATGACATATGTTCAAGGTCTGACCATCTTGGTTTATAAGTTGCATTCTAGCTGCACTTCATAGAACAGAGATTTGTTTGTTCTTCTTGGTAGTTCATGGTACATTTATATTCTCCTCCAACACCATAAGTCAAACACATCAATTTTTACCGTCTTCCTTATTCATTGTCCAACTTTCACATGCATATGAGGCAATTCAAAATACCATGGCTTGGGTCAGGTGCACCTTAGACTTCAAGTTGATCTCTTTGCTTCTGAACATTTTAAAGAGGTCCTTGTGCAGCAGATTTGTCTAATGCAATTGTCATTTGATTCCTTGGTTGCTGCTTCCATGAGTGTTGATGGTTGATTAGAGAAAAATGGAGTCTTTGACAACTTCAATCGTTTATCTATTTGTCTTGTTGTTATTAATTAGTCCAGTGGTAAGGATTTTTGTCTTCTTTACATTGAGGTGCAACGCATAATAAAGGCTGTGGTCTTTGACCTTCATCAGTAAGTATTTTAAGTTCTCCTCT
>NW_006408637.1:7231481-7232787 GCF_000296735.1 Chrysochloris asiatica
GGGAGGGGGGACTGGCAATACAAAAGAAGGGGGGGAACAACAAGGTGGAAGGGAGAACGGTTGGGCAGGTTCACATGGGCTAAATGGGACAGAGGTAAATGACGTTGTATGCCCAACCTTGGAATAACAGGGCTTCAGGATACAGGGATTGAGGCATGGCTTGAAAGGGGGAAAAGAGGGGAATAATGTTAGGATACTTGGCTGTCTTTTGAATCTTGGTCTCCCTAGCCTACCATTGTGAAATAGACACTTGGGGGGTGGGGAGAGAGAAAGGCAATAGCCAGAAACATCACAACAGAAAACATGTAAGCCAGTCTTCAGCCTATAACTGACTGGAATACCCTGAGGGGGGCTGGAAACTGCCCAGACCCCAAATTGGGGGGGGGGGCTATAAAGGCAAGAAGTGACTGGCTTACAAGCTTTCAAGAGGGAGCCTAGTTCCAGACGAGGCAGGGATAGGCAGAACCTCCATTGAATGATTTCCAAACTGTTGGGACCGGGCTAATGAAAGGAAATGGGGATAAGACTCTTGTGGCATAACAGTGAATACCTGCTGCCAGGACTGACTGTGAGGGTCGGAAATGTAGAGGAAGATTTTTTTTTTTTTTTTGGCAAAAGGAGGAGATTGATTGATTTTGCAGCCCAAGAGTGCAGGTCCCTAGGACCATCAAGCGAGAAGAGTGGAAAGTGTGACCCTACTCATAGAGGCAGTAAGGCCAGGCATGGAGACAGAGATGTTGGCGTGGACAGATGGAGTACCTGGGGACACGGGACTCAGGGAGGGAGAGGAGCTGTTTGCTGACAGCCAGGGTGGTGGACCTGTAGGATGGATCTTTTCATTATTTGACGATGCATGGAAGGGATTGTAATCACTGCAATGAAATGAAATACGATAGGATTAATGTGAAGCTGAAGTGGGACAGAGGCAAATGATGTATGCACAACCTTGGAACAACAGGGCTCTGGGATACAGGAATTGAGACATGGTTGGAATGGGGAAAAGGGGGGAATAATGTTAAGATGCTTGGCAGTCTTTTGAATCTTGGTTTTCCTTGCATTATAATATAAAATAGACACTGGAGGGGGAGAGAAAAGAAGAGCCAGAAATACCACCATAGAAAGCTTGTAAGTCTGTCTTCTGCCTATAATTGATTGAAATACCTAAATTGGGGCTACAACGTACCCAGTGAAGAAGGCTTCTTGCAGAGCCTCTACATTACACAAGACCATAGGTGGAATCCTGAATTGCATCCAGAATCCTCTGGGGGGAAATTTCCACTTGAAAGGACAATTAGACCAGCCTGGA
>NW_006408637.1:7233348-7244018 GCF_000296735.1 Chrysochloris asiatica
GCAGTAGCTCCAAAGAGGGAACATCTTCACAGCGAAGATCATTCCCACCGCCTCTGCACACGGAGAGGACAGGGACGGGCAACTTGAACATTGGCTACCCACAATGGGGCGGTGGGGGGATGAGGGGGTGAGAGAGGCAAGAAGTGACTGGCTTACAAGCTTTCAAGAGGGAACCTAGATCCAGAAGGCATGGAGCAAGGTAGAATCTCCACTGAATAGTATCTGTTCTGACTAGTCAGGGCTGATGAAAGGAGATGCAGATAGGTCTCTTGTGATACAATAGTAAATAATTGTTATCAGGACTGATTGTAAGGGTTGGAAATGTAAAGGTAGATGTTTTGTGGCAAAGGGAGGGGAATGATTAACTTTGCAGTCTAGGAGCAGAGGTCCCTGGGGCCATCAAGAGAGAAGAGCAGAGAACGGAACTCTACCTAGAGAAGCAGTGATGCCAGGGATGGAGGCAGGGGGGAGATGGAGCGGCTGGGGACTTTGAACCTGGAGAGGGAGAGGGGCTGTGTATGGACGACCAAGGGGCAGGCATGTGGGGTATACTCTTTGGTAGATGGATGATGCATGGAGGGGACTGTGACCATGACAAGGAAACGATATACTATGGGATCAATGTGAAGCTAATGTCCTCCCATGTAAACTATCACATAATTCACAATAAGGCATTAAAAAAATTATAATTGTAGAAGCTATATCAATAAAAGGGGGGAGTAGTTAATCTTTCATTTCAGGAACAGATGATCCCAGGACCATCAAGAAGAAAGAGCATGAGTGGAGCCTGGAAAAGAGGTAACAGCAGAGAGGACATCAGAGGTGGTGCCATGGAGAGACAGCACAGCTTTGGACTCCAAGCCCATGGACTGAGCAAGTCTGTGTCCCATGGGCCTATGGGCAAGAGGCTAGCTTGCAGACATCTGAATGTCTGAATGACATCTGAATGAATATATTTACTTTTGGACATCTGAATGAATATATTTACTATTTTTTGTTTTATATGTGTACATCAGATTTTTTTTCTTTGTTCATTTGTGACATATAAAATGTAAGTGGGCCAGTATGTTTTCAGTTGTATGTGCTTTAATTTTATCATGTTAGACAGAAGTATGATTTTATAATTTTCTTTGTTTAGAGATTATGCATACAGTATATAGTTGTCAAGTTGACAAGGGTAGATGGTAATAGGGTTCTGTGTCAATTTAACTAGGCCAGGATTCCCACGGATTAGCAGTTCTTGTTAAGTGCCTTCGTGTCAGTTCTGACCCATAGCAACCCTGTATAGGGCTTCTGAGGAGCAGCTGATGAGCTTGAACCGCTGACCCTGCAGTTCAAACTGACTTTACAGTTCAGTACATTAACCCGCAGCGGCACACCATGGATTAGCAGTTAAAATATGCTTATTCCTATGGTGATGAAACCTAATACAGGCACAGTTAACTCTATGAATGGGTATAAGCAGCCTATCAATTGAAGGGATGCTTCCTTGTGGGTTTGGCCTGCTCCAAATAAAATGGATACGCAGGAAGGCTCTCTCTCTCTCTTCTGCTTGGAACCTGGGAGTCTACAATTGTAAGCCATTACCTTGATAATAAACTTCTCTTTATATACATATATATGTCTTACTGTTTTTACTTTTCTATGAAACCCAACCGAAGAGACCACCCAACCAACACAGTGCAGATGTCATCTTTTCACCCTGACTCATGTACACACTGCGTCTTGGAAAAGCCGATATCACCTTACAGGACATCCTGCTCCTATCTGTCTCTCATCCTTCCAGAACTGACCTCCCTGTGCTATCCAGCATCGTTCTCTCTTCTTATTTCTTCCTAACATTCAGTGCCTAGCAAATAATTACCTACATGTATAGGTACACATGAGAAAATGAATGTATTTACATCAAATTCAAATCGTATGGAGCGCTTTGCTGTAGACACAACAAATGCTGCATGGAAAAAGAAAACTAATGAATATTCAAAATTTTGTGGAGCCTCAGAAATAAGATGTCCTTTCAGACAAAACATTGAGCAACCTGTAAGACAAAGTGATATATTCCCCAAAGAGTAAAGCTGTCTTAGTAAACATCTAGCATAACTGCGAAGGACCTACTTTACAGGTCAGCAGCATGGGACCATGGTCATTGTTCTTACCATTCATATGCTTGAGGTTGACTTTGGGTAGAATATTGACCACGGCCCCATGATATGTGCACATCCTAGAGAAAGAACATACAGGTACAATCCACTATTAATTTGAAGGAATGTGGTCAAGAGAGAGCTACTCTTACACCTCAGGTTACCAAGGGAATGTGCAGAAGGAGCCCCAGGTTAGCAGTCAAGTAGAACTATAGTATTTTGGCCCCTTTTCATCTGACGTCTTCCCAGAAAGCTGGCTAGGCTTTAAGAATTCCTTTGACTTCTTCTTTATGACTTCCTTGGTCCTTTCCTCTACAGCCTTGAGGTATTATGTATCTGATGGCTAGAAAGGGCAAGCGAAGAAAATCCCAAGTGAAATGGTCTTTCTTCAAAGGCTTTAGAGCAGAGGCGCCCAAGCTTCTGCTTTTAGCCCAGACTCCTTTTTGGTTCTGTTGGTCTTTGGGGGAGGTGGGGAGAATAGAATTGAGCAGTTGGGAGGGTGTAAAAGAGAAGACAATATGGGCCTCAGAGAGACAGCCTTCCTTCAAAAAGTAAAACAATCCAAGAAGGTATTTGCTCAGCAGGCTTCTTCCCTGGGTTAGCGACTCCTTTTCTTAGCAGAGGGGCCTAGTGGTGCTCTTGGAATCCATGAAGACTCCCTCTTCTCTTTAGGTATGGCTCCTTGGGAAGTGTGGATGAGTGAGGTAGAAAGGAAGAAAAGCTTTAAGCCCCCCCTAAAGAAAGAACCTATAGCCAACACTCACAAGACACCACCTGGATGCTCTGTTAAGTTGTTAAGTTTGGGGTCTGACAGATAGTGACCCTGTACAGGGTTTCCAAGGAATGGCTGGTGGGTTTGAATCAATAACCTTTCAGTTAGCAGTCCAGTACTTCTCGGGCACTGTCACACCAGGATGCCTGTTACTGTGTGTTTATATGTCCCTATAGTCTTCATTTCAGTACTTATCTATATCCCATGCAGGGCTGCTATGGAGAAGAATACTATGATAGAATGAGGACTTCATGGTTTGTCCCTGGGTAGAATTTTTCTCAGTGTACCTCTCAAGGATGGCAAACTCTGTTCTCAGGAAAAATAATTAGAGAGGCCGGCATAAGCCACAGATGACCAGGGACAATCAGACTAGCTCAGCAAGAAGGGTGACCAATAGTACTGATGTATGAGTCCTTTGGGACCCAGTGGAGCAAGGATGGACTAACTCTTTGACGTGATGGTAGAGAGAAAACTACACATCAAAGTTTGAATTAGGTGGCAGGTGCCAAGAGAGTACACAGGGTGAAAACCCGGAGTTTATGCATAGAGGAATTGAAATTTGATGACAGAGTCCCTGCAAGTTCCTAGGAAGAGGCATAGCTACAGTGATGATCAGGTACTGCTCAGAGATTGAGCTCTGGAGAAATATCTGGATTAGAACCCTAAAGCCATAATTTACTACCAATTTAATTTCAGGCAAGTGATTCAACACTTTACCCAATGAAAACTCTATGGATCACAATAGTCCAAACTACTACGTCTGATCATGAGGCTGTCTGGATGGGGCAGGGTCTTGTTCCATGGTACATGGGTTACATCTGAAGGTCAAGTCAATGGCAGTAAACATCAACAATAATAAACAGGGTAACCATACACCATGGCTTTCCAGTGACAGTGCTGGGGATACAGTAATAGTGTCTTTTTCACTCTCCCATGGTTTGAGTGACAAATGTGTTTAAATTCATCTTAATGGGAGAGTCTATGTGTGAAGTCCCTACGACTGTTCTGACCAGGGATGCAAGCTTTGATATTCTGAACTCAAGAGTTGGCATTACTCCAGTAGTAAAAGTTTAGAATATTCCTGTCATCATCAACACCGATCAGAGTGGCCGCTGCTCAGATCTTTTCTGACTCCCCCTGCAAGCACAGACCTGGGTCCTTAACAGCTCAGGTATTGATCCTGGTCTCCTCCAGCATTAAAAGCACATGTAATATTTTAAGAAATAGTTATGTATGTGCTTGCTTTATATGTCCATTTTAAAGGATGATCAGTCTTGCTTAATGAGGTGCTTGAGTTTTCATGACAATTACCATTAGTTAATATGACATGAGGTGAGGCCCTGAATAGGAAAATATATGACTTTATCTTTGAATCTAATTTGCTTATTACTAGTCATAACTTTAGTAAATGAAGCAGGCAGATTTGACTTCATGGGGAAATTATCTGTCAGTCCTTTAACTTCTCTGTACCTCAGTGCTCTCTACTGTAAATTAATGTTTTGGAACAAATAATCTCAGAGAACTCATCCAAGTCTAAAATTCTAAGAGAAACCAGTTCATACATAAAGAGACTGAAACAATACTCGCTTTGGTCCCCTTGCTCATCTCCTTCATGACGGGGAATGCCTCCTCTTAGACTAGGGGAGCAGACATCATGCTAGAATGAAGGAATCATGGAAGGAAGGAATGAACTGGATACCTACCAATTAAATTATACAAGGAAAGTTCTAGAACTGAACCGAATTTTGACTATGAGATTAAAAAGAAGGTAATCAAAGAGATGAGAAAACAGATAGAAGGAAACGAAGGTTCTAACTTGTAAAACATATGAGACAATTCCTAGCAAAATATGATTGGAATGTTTCTTCTATTTATTTGTAAATTTTTCTTCTCTACGGGGTCCTGATGGCTCTGAAATGTCTGATGCACCAGTAGATCTTTAGATTGCTTGTTTTCCATGGAAAGAATAATGGTTTTTCAGAGATGCTGAGATTTGCATGTACTAAGTCCTAGTGTGGCACTGTAAGATAAGCACTGGACTGTTAACCAAAAGTCTGGCAGTTCAAATCCACCAGTTGTGCCTTGGAATCCCTATGCAGGGTCGCTATGAGTCGAAACCAACTCAATGACACTTAACAAGTTCAAGTATCACTCAATGTTTATCTCCAATTTATCTCACATAATCCTCTACACTTCACAGTCACATGGGTAAAGCATTTTTATTGAGAAACTATTTTAACTTGTACAAAGTTATAAGTATCACATGAGCATATTTGCTGTTGTTAGGGGCCGTTGAGGCAGTACTGAGTAATAGCAAACCTGTATACAACAGAGAAGCCCTGGGGGGGGAGGGCACTGTGGGTTCATGCCCCAGACTGCAAAGCTGTGTGAACTGCAAGGTCAGGGTTCAAGCTCACCAGCTGCTCCTCGGAAACCCTATACAGGGTCACTATGGGTCGGAATCGACTTGACGGCACTTCACAACAACATACACAATACAATAAAACACTGCCCGATCCTGGGCCAACCTCACAATTGTTGCCACGCTTGAGCCCATTGATGCTGCCACTTTGGGGGTCTTCCTCTTTTTCTCTGACCCTCCACCCTACAAACATGATATCCTTCTCCAGTGACTGGTCCCTCCTGACAATATGTCCGTTTGGCCATCCTGGCCTCCAAGGAATACTCTGGCTGTACTTCTTCCAAAATGGATCTATTGGTTCTTTTGGCAGCCCGTGGCATTTTCAATAGTCTCCTCTAACTCAAAAGCATCAATTCTTCTATGGTCTAAGCCATAAAGCAGAACTGGTGTGAACAAGCTATGAATTTGATTCCTTTCAAAAGTAGTGAGAGGTTGTACTACCAACACTCTCCATTTCCAAAACTTGTTTATCACCCCAAACAGATATTCAGTACTCCTTCTGCAAGAATTCTCATTTCCTTTTGCCTGAACCCCTGATAGTGGAGTCCTAGTGTGGTGCTGTGGGTTAATGCGCTAGACTGTAAAGTCAATTTGAATCACAAGATTGGCAGCTCAAGTTTACCAGCTGCTCCTTGGAAATCCTATACAGGGTCACTATGGGTCGGAACTGACTCAAAGGCACGTAACAACCACCACCACCCCTGGTAACCTCAAATATACTTTCTGACTCCATAGATTTCATATAATATTGTCCTTTTGTATCTGGCATTTCATTCAGCATAAAGTTTTCAAGGTTCATCCACACTGTAGGCTTTGATTTCTCTTTATGCTGAGGGATAGTCCATGATATGACAAATTAATAGTTTGCAGTACATCCATACAAATAAATACTATACAATGATTTAAAATACTTAATATAAAATATTTAGGAAATAGGTTTCAGTGAAAAAAAACATTATAGAAAAACATTATAGAAAAAAAGCACAATTTTAATGTAAGTTGAAAACAGACATTGGTATGAAAATATTACAAACCTGACCCCAAATCACTGCTGTTGTCTCAATTCGCACTAATAGTGAGCCTAGTGTACAGAATCCAACTGCTCCGTCAGGTTCTGAAACGGCAAATCTCTCCTGGAGCAGACAGTCCCATCTTTGTCCCACAGACTGGCTGGTGGGTTTGAACTGCTGACTTTGTGGTTAGCAGTCCAACACTTAGCCACTGCGCTAACAGAACTCCTCAAATACTGAAATAATGGAAAAAGGAAACCTAATTGTTGGAGTAGAATTATGGATAACTTCTTTGCCTCTGTTTTGCAAAGTTTCCCTGTCTGTATTTTGTAAAGTTTTCCTAATGAATTATTTTTATAACAGGGTAAAGAATGAAAGTTATTTAATATAATTTCATTAGTAGAAATAAGTACTTAGCCTAGTTAGAGGAAATAAGTTTACTTAGGAGACTAACATGATGAAACAAAATGAAGATGATAAACCTATCCCTTTTTCCTGAATACATTAATAACAATGGAATCAGACGCAAGAAGCTTGCCTCAACTCTCAACTCGGTGTAGGAACAAGAAAGAGGCTAAAAATATCATGAATGTGATTCAGTGAAGACAAATGGCCATACTAACTTGCCAATGACTGAGACAAACTATAGCTGACCCTTGGAAAACACAGATTTTGAACTGCGGAGGGCCCATTTAAATTCAGATGTATTTTTTTCCTGTATCCCCAGTAATGGACTGTTTACATGAAGATGATTAGCACCCAAAAACATTTTATTGTGAACTGAGTGAAGATTCAACAGTACACTTTGTTTCATCTCAATGACTGTAATCCCTGTGCTTCCCATTACTATATTCCATCCACCTTCCCACTCCTTCTCAACGCTGTCCTTAGGGAAACATTGCCCTTTTGATTTTGAAGGATTGACCATTCCATGGTGAGCACACCTTACTAGTGTAGTTGTTCCCTCTACATATTCAGCTAGTGCTTGGCTGAAAATTGGGCCATGAGGGTAAGTTTCTTTCTAGACCTGAAGGGAGGCTCAGGACCATAGACTTAGGTTCCTCTAGTCTCTTTTTGACCAGTAATCCTGCTTTTGTTGTTATTGCTTTTTCACTTAGTAATTTTGTGTTTTGTTCCACTTATTCTCCCACTCTATCTGGCATTTTAAGTGAGTGAGCACACATAACACTCACCACAATAGTAACAGAAAAAAAAAAAAAAAAATCTGTGTTATTCCAGGATCAACTGTAAATTGTATCAAGATTTTTGACTGCGACAGAAGTCAGCACTCCTAACGCCCAAGGAGCAACAGTTTTTAAAATAACACACACAAAGGTCATTGTATTTTGTAGTTTGAAAAATCATCAAATACTATGAAATACGAGAGTAAGTCATAAAGTATTGCTAGAAAATCACACAAACCTTTATTAAACAAAAATATCAAAATGTGAAGCTACTGTTTTTTGGCATATCCCCTATCTAGGTCTATACACATCTGAAGGCAGTGGTTCTATCTTTCTAACCCTTCCACAGAGAATTTCGCATTCTTTGATTTATACTAAGTCAAACAGCAGTTTGAGCATCCTTGAGGGACTCAGATAAGGTTCCTTTGGAATGTTCTTTGAGTTGGAGAAGCATGTTGTTGTTATTGTTAAATGCCATAAAGTCAATTCCTACTCATAACCATCCTGGGCACAACAGAATGAAACACTGTGCAGTCCTGCATGGCCCTCACAATTGTGACGCTTGAGCCCATGGTTGTTGTCACTGTGTCATTCCATCTTGTTGGGTAGCTTCCGCTTTTTTGATGACCTTTCACTTTACCAACCATGATGTCCTACTCCAGGGACTGATCCGTTCTGATAACATGTTGAAAGTATGAGCGACGACACCATACCATTCTGACATCCACATCCAAGAAGCATTTTGGCTGCACTTCCTCCAAGAAAGATTTGTTTGTTCTTCTGGAAGTCGATGGTACTTTCAAAATTCTTCTCAAATACCATAATTCATTATGCATTAGTTTACCATATTCCTTATTCATTGTCCAACTTTTACATGCATATGAGGTTATTGAAAATGTCATGGCTTGGGTCTGGTCCTCAAATTTATATCTTTGCTCTTTAACACTTTAAAGAGGTCAAGAGCAGCAGATTTGTTTAATACAATATGTCATTTGATTTCTTGGTTGCTGCTTCCATGGGTGTGGATTGTAGATCTAAATAAAATGAAGTCTTGGGCAACTTCAATCTTTTCTCTGTTAATCATGTTATTTACCGGTCCAGTTGTGAGGATTTCTGTTTTCTTTACATTGAAGTGCAATTGATACTTAAGGCTGTAGTATTTGATCTTCAAATGATGTATTACGTTAGGCAAATCTGCTGTATGAGATCTCTGTTCAAGAGCAAAGATGTAAAAAAAAGAAAAAGCAAGAATGGAACATTCACTATCACCAAATTACAAAAAAAAAAAGCAAAGATGTTAGTTTGAGGACTAAGGTGCACCTGATCCAAGCCATGGTATTTTCAATAGCCTCATATGCATACGAAAGTTGGACAATGAATAAGGAAGACCACAGAAGAACTGATGCATTTGAGTTATGGTGTTGGAGGAGGATATTATAAGTATCATGGAGGGTTAGAAGAACAAACAAGTCTGTGTTGGAAGAATTACTCCTGAGAAGCAAAGATGGCTTTGTATGTCACATTTTGAACATGTTATCAGAAGAGATCAGTTCCTGGATAAAGACATCAGGATTGGTAAAGTTCAGGGTCAGGAAAAATGAGGAAGTCCTCCAACGGGATGGACTGACACAGTGGCAGCAGCAGCAACGGGCTCAAGCCTAACAATTGTGAGGTTGGTGCAGGACTGGGCAGTGTTTTGTCCTGCTGCATATACGGCTACTAAGAGTCTGAGCAGACTCGACAGAGCGCCTCTAACAGCAACAACAATAGCAGCAGTGATTTCATGTTAGAAAATGGAAAGATCAGCTCTGAATTTAGAATATACATTAGGACACTAAAGTTCTTCACAATGTGTCTGGAGACAAGCCAGCGGGTGATTTGCACATAGGTGTTACGGGATGAAAGAAGTGATGTAAAAAATACAAACGGTGGGAAACAACTTGCAGAGGAAGCAGGACCAGCCATTTTGATTTTGATGCTGTTTAAGGATATTAATGTTAAAATGAACAGTGAGGCTTTTCCAAGAGAGAATGACCATGCTTGTCTCTGGGGTCTCAGAATAGTGTTTGCTCATATGAACGTGTACATCTGAGTTGCTGTTCTTGTTAAGTGCCGTGAAATCAGTTTCTATACATAGTGACCCTGAATAGGGCTTCTGAGGAGAGACTGATGGGTTGTCCCCACTGACTTTGTGGTTAGCAGTCCAGTGCCACACCAGAACAACTGAATTAGGTCCTCTTCAATTTATTGTGGTAACAAGTATATAACAATATGTTTGCCATTTTAAGCATTTTTTGAGTGCACCATTCAGGGACATTAATTACATTCACCACGTGGTAATACTATCCTCATTACCCATTTTCAAAAGTTTTTCATCACCCCAGGTTAATTCAAGGTGGGTCTGACCCACGAGGTTAGTGGATCAAGCTCACCAAGTGCTCCTGGGAAACCCTATACAGGGTCGCTATGAATTGGAACTGACTTGATGGCACTTGGCAACAACAACAACAAACAAACTCAGTACTTCTTCAGCAATAACTCCCTAGCCCCCAGCCCTTTTAGCCTACTTTCTGGCTCTATGTATTTCATGTAAGTAGGATCATACACTAGGTGTCCTTTTGTGTCTGACATTGCACTCACCATAATGTTTCCAAGGTTCATCCATGTTGAAGACGTCATTTCTCTTTATTGCTGAAATATCCTGTTGTATGGATAAACCACATTTTGCTTATCCATTCATCTTCTGGTAGACACTTGGGTCGTTTACTTTTTAACTATTGTGAGTAATGCTACAGTGAGCATTTGTTGTGGTTGTTAAGTGCCGTTGAGTTGGTTCTGACCCATAGTGACCCTGTATAGGGTTTTTGTGGAGCAACTGGTGAGCTTGAACCACTGACCTTACAGGTCAGACTAACTTTGCAGTCCAAAGCCTTAACCCACAATGCCACACCAGGACACAGATGCAAACATAGGTGTACACATATCTGTTGGAGTCCCTACTTTCAAGTCTCTTGGGTGAAAAAAATGAAAACAAGTCCACGACAGCCAAAATATGACCTTGAATATATCCCACCTGAATTTAGAGATCATCTGAAGAACAGATTTGATACATTAAACACTAAAGACCGAAGACCAGAAGAG
>NW_006408637.1:7245298-7256586 GCF_000296735.1 Chrysochloris asiatica
GAAGATCAAAGAGCACAGCCTTCAGTATGGATTACATCTCAATGTCAAGAAAACAAAAATCCTCACCACTGGACCAATCAACAACATTCTTATCAACACAGAAAAGATTGAAGTTGTCAATGGCTTCATTCTTCTTGGATCAACTATCAACACTTGTGGAAGCAGCAGTCAAGAAATCAAACGACATAATGCATTAGGCAAATGTGCTGCACAAGGCCTTTCTAAAGTGTTGAAGAGCAAAGATGTCAGCTTGAGGACTAAGGTGCACCTTACCCAAGCCATGGTATTTTCAATGACCTCATATGGATGCGAAGGCTGGACAGTGAATAGTGAAGATCGTAGAAGAATTGATGCTTTTGAGTTATGGTGTTGGAGGAGAATATTGAAAGTGCCATGGGCTGCCAAAAGAATCAAAAGATCCATTTTGGAAGAAGTGCAGCCAGACTGCTCCTTGGAGGCTAAGATGGCCAAACTTTGTCTCTCATACTTTGGATATTGTCAGGAGGGACCAGTTGCTAGAGAAGGATATCATGTTTGGTAAATTGGAGGGTCAGAGAAAAAGAGGAAGACCCCCAAGGAGATGGATTGACCAAGTGGCAGCATCGATGTACTCAAGCATGGCAACAGTAGTGAGGTTGGCCCAGGACCGGGCACTGTTTCGTTCTGCTGTGCATAAGGTCGCTATGAGTTAGTACCGACTCAATGGCACCCAACAACAACAACAACAAGGTTCATATCCACAGTATTTCACCCCCTCCAAATTTATCTGTTATCCTTTCCTCTTTTGTGTATAAAATGAATTGTGAAAATTTTTATTGGTTTACTTCCCTATCCCTAAATCTAGTGATAATATATAAATTGAACACAATTTAAATCATAACAACTTGGGCAAGTACAGCCATCTTTATAGCACTAAATCTTACAGCATAAGGAAGAAATATTTTTCTACTTATTTACATTTTGTATTATGTTTTTAGCTGCTTTGCTGTTTTATTTTCATGGATTGTACACTCTCACTATTAAGTTTATCTTAAACATCTTATATTTAGGAGATATTCTGAATAGAATTTTTAAAATACTGAATTCTTATTGGATGTTTTTATATACAGGAAATCTTTTGACTTTTTGCAAATTGCTATTGTAAGCAGCTACATTCTAAATGTAATGCTTTATTGATTCTAGTGTGGTGCTTTAAGGTCAGCACTGGACTGTAGACCACAATTTAAATCCACCAGCTGCTCCTTGGAGATCCTGTACAGGGTTGCTATGAGTCAGAATCGACTTCATGATACTGACCAACAACAGATTGGTTCTAGTAGATTTTTACTGATTCTCTTGCTTTTCCAGGTAGAGAATCTTCTCTTTTACAAATGGCAATCTTTAGTTTCTTCTCCTCTAGTTTTTGTATATATTCTCTATTGGACAGAATTTCCAGAACAATGCTAAATAACAATATTTATAGTGGGTATCCTGGGATGCTTTTTACTTTAGTAGGAATATTAAATCTGGGCTTGATAGCATCTAACAATAATTGTTTTCCATTAAGTCCAGTGCTGGTTTTGGGCTACAGATACACATTTTTCATCATATAGAAGTAGTTGCTAACTTCTAGTTTACTGAAACTTTTGCAAAAAATTGAATCAGTTACTATTTTATTAGATGCTTTCTAGGGAATTACATAGATTTTCACCTTTGCTTTATTAATCTATTAAATCACATATGGAGACTCCTCAATATATATAAAAAAAAAAATGGCAGTTTTAGGTTAACCCTAATTATTCATGGTACATAATTATTTTAAATATACTACTGAATTTGACTTACTAATATTTTAGTTAGGCACTTCACACCTATATTTTTAACAGGGAGTCGTGGTGTGGTGCTGTAGAATAAGCACTAGACTGCTAACCACAAGGTTGGGGGTTCAAACCCATCAGCTGCTCCTTGGGAACCCTATCCAGGGTCTCTAAGGGTTGGAACTGACTTGATGATACTTATTAATGGCAACAGCTTTTTTTTTCCTCATGGGAAATTTAAGAAACACTTCCTTCAAGCTACTGATCTTTTTTTTTATTATTTATTTAAGTTTTCATTGTGAATTGTGTGATAGTTTACACAGGAGAACATCAGCTTTACACCATCATTTCATTGCAGTGATTACAATCTTTTCTGCACATCATCATTCAATAATATTTGCTTCTATTCCAGATGCTGTTGGCTTTTTTTGAGGGGATCGGGGTGGAGGTGGGGAATGTCCACAAAAATACTCAGGAATATATAATCATTTAAACCACCAAAAGGCATATCTGTAAGCCTGCCTCCTGGCCAAAAGCACACAGCCCTTTTCTTTCCATGTGTCTAGAGTCCTCAGCTGCTCTATCTCTCCATGTCCTCATCTCTGCCTCCATCTCTGGTGTCGCTGCTTCTCTGGATAGGGTACCACATTCCACTCGTGCTCTTCCCCCCTGATAGTCCTAGGGTCCTCTGTTCCTGGACGATAAGATTAACTACTTCTCCCTTTATGTTATAAAACTTCCTTCTTTACAGTTGTGATGATCGTAATTAGTCATGATAAAAATTACCACGGAATCATAAGAATCTTATCCTGATCTCCTTTCACCAGACCCATCTAAACAAGAAGACTATTCAGTGGGGTTTCTACCTACCCCCCACCCACACTCTGAAACTAAACTCCCTCTTGAAAACGTATAAGCCAGTCATTTCATGCTTTATAGTTCCCCCAACCCCCCATTTTAGGTAGTCAATGTCTAAGTTGCCCGTCCCTATCAAACCTGTATACAGAGGGCATAGGATTGATACTTGATGTAAAGACTCTTTCCCTCTCAGTTGGTATTTTGAGCTACTACATCCATAAGTATAGGTCAAGTTCATCAAATTGTAGCAATTTACACTTATTTCCTTTATCCAAAAAAGAATTTTTTTTTTTATCTTCTTCTAGTCGAGTTCTGATCACCAAGTCATCAAGGCTAGGTCAAATGGGTACTATCTACAAGTCTGGTTGTTTTT
Source organism: Chrysochloris asiatica (assembly GCF_000296735.1). Lineage (NCBI taxonomy): Eukaryota > Metazoa > Chordata > Mammalia > Afrosoricida > Chrysochloridae > Chrysochloris > Chrysochloris asiatica. The sequence continues at coordinate 7,248,326 of NW_006408637.1, forward strand.
GTATGTCTCCCCACTTACTTCATGTCAGCTGGACGCTTCACTCTCAGTTCTAGCCCTCTGCGGCTATGTCTTTGTCTATGGGTTCAGGAGTCCCCAGGTCTTACCACACTTCAGACCAACCAGCCCTTCCTCTACTCTCTCTCATCTCCAGGTTGACAGGAGTCTACGGAACGTGTTTGAACCCAGCCCATATCTTCATTGCTTCCTTTCCCCTCTTCTACTCACCAGTAAGACCAACGTGGTCACCAGGAAGCTTACATTCCTGCTCATGTGTTCCCTTGGAGTTTCAATCTTGGAAGGAGTTTTGTCCTGAAGGGACTTGATTGCTTGCCTTGATGGCTCACTCTCTGGTGAACAACTTGCTTATTCTTATAGTAGCCAATCAGATTGCCATTTTTGTTTTTGATTTTTCCTGCTGATCTTTCTTTCAAGAAGTGTCTCCTGTTGTTCTAGCTGCTCTAGGCTGGTCTGTTCAACAACAGCATTTTGAACAGATTCATTTAAAGCAGTCTCTCTCAGGCTAGCTTTGGTGACATGGGTATGCTTAGGTAATTGTGCCCTTCCCACCTCCCAGGTCCCTACCAACCCTATTATTCTTGACCCATGAGAAGAGACCTTGGTCATCAGCCCTGCCAACCTGAGTAAAAGCACCATGACACTTAACTGCATTCAATGCTATTCAGCAGCATTTGTCATGTGTGTCTAGAAAAGCAAAGAAAGAACAGGCTGAATTCTTCCTTGGCCATAAACTCAGTCATCCTATTTTTAATCATTACACTTCCAGCAGTTATTTACCCAATTATAACCATAAATCGGTATCTGGAACACTTGACTGTGCTCATGAGGAACCTGTACACAGAACAAGAGGCAGTTGTTTGAACACAGGGGAACACTGAATGGTTTTAAATTAGGAAAGGTATCTACCAGGGTTGTATTCTTCCTCTATACTTATTCAGTCTGTATGTTGAGCAAATAATCCAAGAAGCTGGATTATATGAAGGAAAATGTGGCATCAGGATTAGTGGATGAGTCATTAACAACCTGCAATACACAGATGATACAGCTTTGCTTGCTAAAAGCAAGGAGGACTTAAAATACTTACTGATGAGCATCAAAGACCACAGCCTTCAGTATAGGTTGCACTTCAATGTAAAGACACAAAAACCCTCATTACTAGACCAATAAATAACATCATGATAAATGGAAAAAAGATTGAAGTTGTCAATGACTTCATTTTGCTCAGATCAACTATCAACACTCAAGGAAGCAGCAGTCAAGAAATCAAACAATGTACTGCATTAGACAAATCTGCAGAAGACCTCTTTAAAGTGTTCCAGAGTAAAGATGTCAGTTTGAGGACTAAGGTGTGCCTGACCTAAGCCATGGCATTTTCAATAAGGTCATATATATGTATGTGAAATCTGGATAGTGAAGAAGGAAGAATGTGGAAGAATTGATGCATTTGAGTTATGGTGTTGGAGGAGAATATTAAGAGCACCATGGACTGCCAGAAGAAGCAATCAATCTGTCCTGGAAGAATTAAAACCAGAATGCTCCTTAGAAGTCAGGAGGACCAGACTTCTTCTCTTACACTTCGTACACATTATCAGGAGGGACCAGTAGCTGAAGAAGGACATCATGCTTGTAAAAGTGGAGGGCCAACAAAAAGAGAGGAAAACCCTCCAAGGAAACAATTGGCATAGTGGCCACAGCAATGAGCTCAAGTGGAGCAACAATTGTGAGGTTGGCATAGGACCAGGGAGTGTTTTGCTCTGCTGTGCATAAGGTCGCTATGAGAAGGTACCGACTCCATGGCACCTAGCAACAACAACAACAACAATTATTATGAGGAGGAGTGCTGTTGATGCTAGAGGATAAGCACTAGCCTAATAACCACAAACTCAGCAGGTTGAACCCACCAGCTGTTCCCAGGGAGAAAGACAAAGATTTACAGCCTCAGAAACCCTACACTGTGTTGCTAGGCATCAGAACTCACTGGATACCACCTAACAACAATCATTATGAAACTCTGAACAAGATCGCTATTTAATTCACACCTATGGATTGAAAAGCAAACAAGAATTTGTTGACTTCTCAAGCTTTACTATATTCACCTGAATAAATATAAAATGCAGACGAGAATTTTTAGTATTTCCCCCTTCAGCACCTTCAGCAGATCCAGGCAAGTCCCATTGGTAGGGAGCTCACCAATCAAATCGTGCATGACAGACAGGCAATTATAGATACTAACAAATCTCATCGCTGCCTCCCTGTTCTTTGGAATTGAGTGCCTGTGTGACCACTGCCTTTATTAATTAGAAGCCTGTCTCCTCTCAAGGATCCCTGCAGGACAAATTGGAACTCTAATTGGAAGAATTCAATTGAAGTGAGAACTGCTTTGTCATTTCCACAGTGAGCAGCCCTCTGCAGAGGAGCGGGGACTCTGATAGGTCCAGAAACAGAGGAGGAACCTCTCCTGACTCTGCTTCATCCAATATCTGTGCGAGTGACATGGTTTTCTGAGAATCTGATGAAGTCTATGGGTCTGCTGCCTAAAAAGACATGCACATGTACACATACACTGCCTAATAGATAGCTTCAAGGGTTACACAAACCCCTCATCCCAGCCCTGGATCTTGTTAGGAGGTCTGTATATCTGGCTGTGCCTCAGAATTGCCTGGAGAAAGTCTAAAATTCTTATGTCTCACTCTAAAGTGATGAGTGAAAGTCTCAGGTAATGGAAAGTTAGCGTCTTAAACACAAGCCCCCAAACCAAACACACTGCTATTGAATCGATTACAACTCAGAGAGTCCCAATACTGTAAATCTTTACAGGAGCAGATAGCCGCATCTTTCTCCTAGGGAGCAGCTGGTGGGCTTGAACCGCTGACCTTAAGGTTAGCAGCCCAATGCCGAACCCACAGTGCTACCAGAGTCCCTTATGGTCTTCAGACCCTTTTTAAAGCCCCCTTGAAAAGCCAGCTACAGAATAGCATGTAGGACCAGGGTTGCTCAGTAGGCTGGGAACCAGGGGGGTAGTAGGCTGGGAACCAGGGGGGTACAAGGTCACAAGGTAAAACTCATCAGACAAACCAATTCCCGTGTTCAAAAATTGTCTCTGTTATGGGCTTTTGGGGCTATGAAACCAACCAAAAGATGCTACTGGAAACACCATTCTATTACCTAAAACAATCAAATATGTGGATATGGAAACCTGACCTCTGGAAATAGCCAGAGAATATGAGCTGGGAACTGGTAGAACTATTAACACAGATGGAGGAAATACTTTAAACCTTACAAGTGAGAACTGATTTCACTAAAAGGATGAAGGATGAGAAAGAAAGACTAGTAGTTTTTGAAATCTATTACCAGTGACAGAATTTCTTTTCAATTAAATGACTCCAATTTAAATTCCAATCACTTACTTTCGATGTTTTGAGTGTGGATTGCGCATGATAGATAATGGATAGCTGGTTAACTAACTTTCTGATTCAACATGGAGTAAGTAGGTTCTGACTCATAGCGACCCTGTATAGGGTTCCTGACGCTGTAAACCTTTACAAGAGCAGAAAGCCTCATCTTTCCCCCGCAGAACAGCTGGTAGTTTCAAGGTGCTGACCTTGAGGTTGGTAGTCCAACTTGTAACCACTTCGCTACCAGAGCTCATTCTGATTCAGCATTTGTTGGTTGGTTATGTGCCGTGGAGTCGATTCTGACTCATAGCGACTCAAATCTTTACGGGAGCAGAAAACCTCATCTTTCTCCCGTGGAACGGCTGGTAGTTTCGAACTGCTGATCTTGAGGTTCGCAGCCCGATTCGCAACCATACGCTACCAGAAATCCTTCTGATTCTGGATAGAAGACAATAATCAAGTGAACAGCTGTTTTTACTGAAAAGGACAAAGAAAGTCATCACGGCCTTTAAAAGAAGGGGGAAGGGCAAGGAGTTGGTTGTCAGAGAAATATTAATTAGACAAGCTGTTCCAAAGCCATATTCCCCCCTCAAATCAAGCTGTCTTCAAATAAATTAAAAGAAAGAAATAAAAAGAGGAAAATTAAATATATTTCTCCCCCTGGTGGATTGCTTTTGCCATGACAGCAGGCAGAAGCCACTGAACGCTTTTCTCAGCCCTCTTAAGGAGACTGAGTTAAAACCTTTAGAGAACAGAGGAATCAGCATCAGGAACCTTCTGCAGGAAATTACAAAATTCCACTTGTAGTCCACACTCACCACTAATCCTGTAAAAATATTTGGTTTCTAAATCTGTTTGAGATTAGATTGTTATGTTGTTGTTGTTGTTGTTGTGAAGTGCTGTCGAGTCAGTTCCGGCCCACAGCGGCCCTGTCTAGGGTTCCAAGGAGCAGCTGGTGAGCTTGAACAGCTGACCTTGCAGCTCAAATGGCTTTGCAGTCTGACGCATTAATCCATAGCGCCACCCCAGGACTCTTTACAACACCTGGTATTCCCAGGCCAGACCCCGATTAGCTTCCAAGATCAGATGAAATTGTTATGGGCACTTGCGATTTAAATAGCAAAGTACATTTACTTATTTACATATTTTGGTGCATCTCTGTTTATAGGATTCAATTCCTGTGGAAAAGATAAAAGCAATATATATTCACAAAAGAAGGCTGCTGATTCGATGTGATTTGGCCAGTGACCTGTGAGGCAGTACATAATCCTTTTGAAATAGTATTTATGGGAACAGATTTCCCCCAAACACTTTTCAGGGAACAGAAGAAAAGAGCATATGAAAGGGATATCCTGGAATTCACAGAATCATGGATGTCTGTATTTGGTCACTGGAGGAAGTAGTCTGATGGATAGGAATATAGCTGTTAGGGTATTCCTGGAACCAAATCACTACGCTAAAGCCATTCCCATTCACCTAAATGTCGCAGCTGCAGTACCACAGCTCCATGACATCCCCAAACAGTCGGAAGGCACGTCACATGTTCTGAAACGATACCAAGTCTTTAATGACCCATAACAAAAATGTCAATGTTGTAAACAAAGATTAAGTATCCTGATCAGACTTTAGGAAAAAAGAGCCAAAGAAGTTTGGGAATTGGAAGAGCACTTTACCCCTCTTGCTAAGTCATGTTGGATAGATAGGTGTTCAACCAGCTGTCTTTGAACATTATCAAATAGAAACAGCTTCCGGATTTAGTTTCTAGCCTCCCACCTCTTTCCAATCTATGCTCATCCCTTAGAAAATACCATTTAGCGCATGGCTTAAAACCCCATCTATGTGCTGAGGACTCCTGCATGTACCTCAGCCTGTGCTCCAGAACAGTCCAGACCACTGCCTTTTGGACATCTCCACTTGGATAGTCATCTTTAACTTGACATGACTAAATGGAACTACTGATTCTATGTTACCACACCATCTCCTTTCCCTACCTCATGTGTGGTTCCCACAGACTCTCTCATCTCTGTAAATAGCACACGTCTCCATCTAGTTGCGTAAGCTAAAAAACCTAGAGGTCAACTTGATTTGACCTTTACTCTCCCTTGCCACATCTAGTCCATCATCACTCCTATTCCATCTATAGACACAATGTCTTTTTTATCCTTTCTTTCCTCTTGAGATCCAGCATCACCACCTGGTCCAGTCCATCACAGTATCTTTTTCAGGGTACCAAGATACTCTCCAAACTGGCTTCCCCCAAATGGACAGCTTTCATTTCTGTCAAGCCACTACCTAGTCTTTACAGAGTGATCTTCTTAAAATGTTAAAATCAAATGAAGTAGCTTACCTGAATAAAATCTTCACTGTTTCACAATATGTTGTTATTGTTGTTGTTAAGTGCTGTTGAGTCAGTTCTGACTCATAACAATCCTGTATAGGGTTTCCGAGGAGTGGCTGGTGAGCTTGAACTACCGACTTTGCAGTTCAAACTAACCTTGTGGTCCAGTGCTTAGCCTACAGCGCCACTCCAGGACTCCCCTTCCCAATATGTTGTTGTTAACGTTGTTGAGTCAGTTCCAACTCATAGCAACCCTGTGTAGGGTTTCCAGGGGGTGGCTGGTGGGTTTTAACTGCCAACATTTTGGTTAGCAGTGGAGTGCTTTAACCACTGCACTAACAGGGCTCCCTCTTTGATGTACAGAAGTCTTTCATTTTCATGGGATCTCATTTATTGATTTTGTGTTTTATTGCTCATGCCTTTGGTGTCATGTCTATGAATGTGTCGTTGAGGTCTAGGTCTTGAAGCTGTACTTTAATATCTTCTTCTAATAATTTATGGCGTTACGTCATACATTTTGGTCTTTGGTCCATTTTGAGTTCGTTTTTTTATATAGTGTAAGGTATGGGATATGCATTCAATTGCTATGAAAAATGGTTTGGTGGTTCCTCGAAGGTTAACGATACAGGTACCAGATGACCCCAGGAATACCACTCTTAGGTGCATAACCAAGAGACTCACAAGCAGTGAAGGCTAACAGACACATGGCCATTAGCACTAACCACACTAGCCAAAAGATGGAAACAACACAAACGAATGGAATAGCAAACTATGGTACATACACACAACGGAATTTTACTAGGCCATAACCAGTGATGGGTTCCTAATGCATACCACAACATAGATGAACCTTGTAAACATGCTGAGTGAAGTAAGTTAATCACAAAAAGATGAACACCGTATAATTTCACTAATACGAAACACTTAAAATAGGCAAATGTATAAAGATCAAGGTCTAACAGTAGTTATCAGTTGTAAGAGGGAAGGGGGGGAAAAGGGATATTTGCATTGAACTAGCACTGCATTTTGGTTTATGGGTGTGGAAAATAATGTCTATGAATATTGGTGATAGTTACACAAACCAGTTATTGATATAACTGGTTTCACTGAATTGTACAAGTGGAAAATGAATTGGCAAATGGCATTTATAACACTACTGAATATAACTGTTTATTTATAACAATACAAGAGAAATAAATACATACAGAGCTATTAAAATGAAAAAAAAGAAATCTGGGAGACATAATCTTATTGTAATTGACTGAATGCAACTGAAGACCAGAAATATAAGATACAAAAAAAAGGAAGACAAAAGGACAGTAATACAGGTAAGGATATAAAAACTACGATGATGTAACCATCCTAAACATACAGGCTTCTAACAATGCAGCTCCCAAATAGGAGAAGAAGCAATAGATTGAACCACAGGGAGAGGACAATAATTGATGATGGACATTAAAAGAGCCCTCTCAGAAATTGATCAAACAGACATATATCAAACATCTGAAGACTGCTTTGGATAACTGGTTACATCAAAAATATTCCAGATCATCACAATAGGATGATTCATTTAGGCACAAAACTCACTTTAATATGGGATAATCTAGGTTGTCATTCAAAATGGATTTTGTTCCTGGAAGTACTGGAAGAGTTTTATTAGAATTCTCTACCACTCAGTGCACATCTACCAGTCACAATACTACTATATGGTTGTTCTTGTTGCTAAGTGTCATCCAGTTGGTTCTGATTCATGGTGACCTTGTACAGAATTTCCAAGGAGTGGCTGGTGGCTTTGAACCACCAATCTTGTAGTTGCCATCGAACTTGCAGTCCAGTACTTATTCTACACTGCCACATCATATGTTAAGGGCATCAAAAATAATATTTCCATGAGATTCCAAGGTCATTACTCAGGATTCAGTGAAAACGCTCATGACTGACGGGAGTTGGTCTTGATCTGGGGATGCTTAATATTTTCTTTGTGGACCTGGAGGATAATATGATTAGACAGAAGTGTGTGTAAAGTGGACACAAGGAGTATCGCACCAGAAAGATCATCACTTCTAAGAAGATGATTATAAACCAGTATGACCCAATTTAACAAACATAAGTTCTTGTTCCTGGATTGCTCCACTCTCTTAATATTCCTTTCCTCTTAGCTGATTGTCCCTCTGTTCCTATGTCACTCCAACAGACAGTCCACTGGACATCTCTCTGGTATTTCTCTTATCCCACTGTATGATATTTGTTTACACATGTGTTAGCTCTAGTAGGCTTAAAGCTCCACAAAGAAGGGGGTCCAAGATTTATTCATTGCTGTATTCAGGCAGCACAGGAGGCACTCACTCATCTCTGCCAAGAAATTTGGAAGACAACTATCTGGCCGACTGATTGGAAGAGATCCATATTTGTGTCCATTCCAAAGAGAAGTGACCCAACGGAATGTGGAAATCACTGGACAATTTCTTTGATATCTCATGTGAGAAAAGTTTTGCTAAAGGTAATACAGA
>NW_006408637.1:7257561-7259474 GCF_000296735.1 Chrysochloris asiatica
CTGGAGAAGGATATCATGTTTGGTAAGGTGGAGGGTCAGAGGAAATGAGGAAGACTCCCAACGAAATGGACTGGCCAAGTGGCAGCATCGATGGACTCAAGCCTGGTAACAATAGTGAGGTTGGCCCAGGATCAGGCAGTGTTTCATTCTGCTGTGCATAAGTTCGCTATGGGTCGCTACTGACTCAATAGTACCTAACAATAACAACAACAATATTCATCTCTCTCTAGAGCATAGGTGGAACCCTGGTGTGGTGCTGTGGGTTAATGTTGCAGACTGCAAAGCCATTTGAACCACAAAGTTGGCTGTTCAAGTTCACCCTATACGGAGTCTTCATGATTTGGAATCAACTCAATAGAAATTAACAACAACAATAGAGCATAGCAAAGAACTCATAGTCAATATTTATAAAATGAATCAGAAGCTAACTAAAGAAAGAAAAGTTCTGTGTTTGACTGCTAGAAGCATTGCATGATTGGAAACAGCTATCCCAGTGGATACTAACATTATATTTAAATAAAACACATATACCTAAACAATGCAAAAACCATAGATACCTGCCTAAAAATTACAACTTAACACAAGACTGAAGGGCCCAATGGCAAAAAGCCATCAGTTAAAAGTAGAAATGATATGCTAGTAAGAAACACAGAAAAGAATCATCATTCCGTTATAGAAAGCAAAAAGGACATTTTCTTCAAAGGAGCTCTGTGATTAATGAAGATACTTACTCCCCCTATCCACAATTACATCTTACTCCCTCCTTTGAAAAGCAAAAGGTTTTCCCCATGCAGTCCCATATACACTAACAATCTGAAACATTCACAGCACGTCGCAACTGAATCCTCTGTGTGTCCTGCGCAGGGAGCTGTGTGTGAGGGACTGAGAAGTATGACAGGTGGCATTTTGCATTGTGCTCAGAAAACTTAGGACTTCATTTGAGAATTGGCATATACTTCAGGCAGTTCTGTGCCCTCTCCCCTGCCACACTCAGTCTCACCATTTCAGAATGTCTACTTCTAGGGCATTTTTCTTCTTTGTCTGTTTTAGTCTGGAAGTTCCACGGAAACCTGTCCGTCATGGGTGACCCTACTGGTATTGAAATAACTGTTGGTATAGCTTCCAGAATCACAGCATCATTCTAGTTACTATAGTATGACAGACAATTGGACCAGTGGCCCCACAGTACACACTTACTGAATGCAAAGGATAGCTAATCAGAAGAATGAGCTTACGCTGCTAGCACGCAAATTAAGGAAATGGTTCCACTCTACTTGGTTCTAACTGCCTGTTTGGAACTTGTCGTGGTTCAGTGCTACTGAATGGGTTCCAACTCATAGTGACCCTGTATACAGTTTCCAAGGAGCCTCTAGTAGGTTTGAACCACTGATCTTGTGGTTAGCAGTCCAGTGACTATCCTATAATGTCACACTAAGACTCCATATGGGATTCAAAACGGACACAGCATTATTAGCTCTGTTCTTCCAGGCTTCACTGAGGGCATGGGCTGCTAGTATGGGAAGAATGAAAAATACAGTGTTTTAAAGGAATGTGTTCAGGGAACTAATTAGCAGAATCTGGCTTATGCTCGAAGGCTTTTGCTCTTGGTTCCAGAGTCTCTGGAGAGATTCTGTTCAGGAACAAGAAAGGAGCTCATCCCAGAGGATTGAGCAGCCAGGGCCATGAGTGGAGATGGAGCAGACACTATGGTCTAATGCAGGGTTGGTAGGGAGGGTTACATGGGGCAAAGTATGTCTGGAAAAAATGTTGTTGGCTCCAGAGACAGAATGCTAGAGCTGGGCATGTCTCTTGTTCCAGTAAAAACATCCCTAATAATTTAATAAGCTGAGAATTCTTACTGCACATGGGCACGTGATGTGATTGGCAGTGTGATCTTGGGAGGTGAGTTCAGG
>NW_006408637.1:7260372-7281395 GCF_000296735.1 Chrysochloris asiatica
TGAGGAGTCCCCAGGTCTTGCCACACTGTTGGCCAACCAGGTCTCCACCCGGGGTTCACAGGAGTCTATTGAATGTGGTAGGGCTTAGTTTGCTGCTTCATTGCTGTTTTTCCCTCAGTTCCCCTTATTGGTGACCAACGTGGTCACCAAACAAAGTACGTGTCTGCTCGTGTAATCCCTTTGAGTCTTAGTGTTGGAAGGGGGTTTGCCCTGAGGGGACCCGACCACTTGCCTTGATGTCTCCTGGGTAAGCAATTTGCTTGTTCTCGTAGTAGTCAGTCAGACTACCATTATTGTTTTGTATTTTTCCTGTCGGTCTTTTTCAAGAATTTATCTTCTGTTCTTCTAGCTGCTCCAGGCTGGTCTGCTTGTCGTTTCAAGTGGAAATTTCCCGCCTCAGAAGATTCTGGATGGGGTTCAGGATTCCATCTATGGTCTGATGTAATGCAGAGGCTCCACAGGAAGCCTCCTTCACTGGGCATGTTGTAGCCCCATTTTAGGTATTCCAATCAGTTATAGGCAGAAGATGGACTTACAAGCTTTCTCTGGTGATATTTCTGGCTATTCCTTTCTCTCCCCCTGAAGTATCTATTGTATAATGATATGCCAGGGAAACCAAGATTCTGAAAGCAGCAAAGCATCTTACCATTGTTTCCCCAATTTTGCCCTTTCCAACCATGCTTCAATCTCTATATCCCAGAGCCCTTTTACAAAACTGTTAATGCCAGCTTTGAAAAGAAAGTATAAGGCCTCAGTATGTGGGGCCCTAAGGTTGGAAGTGATACAAATACAATGGAGTCTAGCATGTTAGACATGGTCCTTTTCCACAGAGCCATCCCAATAGTTACCTGGTTTTGGATCCCTGTATATGATCTCACCATGATTGCATAGTTCTCATTAAATGACCAGTTTTATTATGAAAGTTGTTGTTGCTGTTGCAAAGTGTGGCCAAGTCAGTTCTGACTTACAGTGACCCTGTATAGGGTTTCCAAGGAGCAACTCATGGGTTTGAACCATTAACCTTGTGATTAGCAATGCAGTATTTATGCTACAGGCCCACACCGGGACTCCATTATGAGATCAGGACCAGTAAGACAGTTAGTGGGATGCTTTCAGTGAGATGGCCTGGCACAATAGTTACAAGAATGGACTCGAATGTGCCAGTGATTATGAGGCATGTCCTCTGCTGTACATAAGGTAACCATGCAACAGAGGAGTCCTGGTGTGGTGCTGTAGGATGAGCCCTGGGCTGCTAACCTAAAAGTTGGCAGTTCAAACCCACCAGCTACTCCTAGGAAAGCCCTTATAGGGTCACTATTAGTTACAACTGATTTGATGGCACTTAACAATTACAACAGTGCTTATTTAGGGCCCTGGAATGGTGCTGTAGCATAAGCACTGGACTGCTAACCTCAAGGTTGGTGGTTCAAATCCATCAGTCACTCCTTGGAAACACTATATAGGGTTGTTATGAGTTAGAAGCAGCTCAATGGCACTTAACACCACCACAAACAACAATATCTATTTTCTACTGAAATCATCTGTTGATATTGTGCTGGACAGTAGGAGATACTGTGGTGAATAAGACAGATGTGATCTTTGCTGTCCTTTGTCTTACAGATACTAGATTTCAAAGGTCATTACAATGCGGTGAAATGACTGCTCAAGAGACTTTAGAAAGAAGCTCACAGGAGGGTAAGAAAGGATATTTTTTAAGTTTTTATAGTGAATTGAGTGATAGTTTACATGGGAGAACACTGATTTGACACTCATCGTTTCATTGCAATGATTACAATCTCCTCCGTGCATCATCAGTCAACAGTATTTGCTTCTATTCCCTTTGTTTTTGTTTTGCTTTGCTTTGTTTTGGGGATGTACACAAAAACACTCGGGAATATACAATCATGTAAGCAACCAAAGGGCACATTCTGCAAGACTGTCTCCTGACCACCAGCACACAACCTTTCTCTTTCCCTGAGTCTAGAGTCCTCAGCTGCTCCCTCTCTCCATGTCCCCATCTCTGCCTCCATCTCTGGTGTCACTCTTTCTCTGAATAGGGTCTCACATTCCGCTTGTGCTCTTCTCTCTTGATAGTCCTAGGGTCTTCTGTTCCTGGACTGTAAGTTTAATGACTCCCTCTTTGTGTTACAAAACTTCTACCTTTACAGTTGTGATAGTCTCAATTAGCCATGATAACAATTACTTGCTATTGAACCATAAGAATTTATCCCCCTCTCTTTTCACCAGACTCATCTAGACAAGACGAATGCTATTCAGTGGGGATGCTACCTTCCCCTGCACACTCTGAAACTCAACTCCCTCTTGAGAACTTGTAAACCAGTCACTTCATGTCTTTATAGCACTCCCTCATACCCCCATTTTATGTAGCCAGTGTTAGGTTGCCTGTCCCTATCAACCCTATATACAGAGGGGATAGGATTGCCACTTGATGTGAGAAACCCTACCCTCTCATATGGTATTTCGATCTACTACATCCATAAGTATAAGTCAAGTTCATCAAATTGTAGCAATTTACACTTGTTTCATTTATCAAAAATAAATTAAAAAAAAAAAATCTTCCTCTAGTCGAATTCTGATCATCGAGTCATTGAAGCTAGGTCGAGTGGGTAAAACCTACAAGTTTGGATGTTCTTTTGTGTTTCCCCTCACTTCATGTCAGCTGGACACTTCACTCTCAGCTGTAACCCTCCATGGATATGGGCTCAGGGGTTCCCAGGTATCACCACACTTCAGACAGAAGGAGATTTTGAGAAAATGAAATATAAGCATGAATCTGAAGGATGTGTACATAGTATCTAGGCTGGGACTGAGAGGATAAAGGAGGAGGTGGAGAGAAATACATTAATCTGGAAATTAACGAGACACTGGGAATCAGTGTATTTATCACAATGTGTCAATATTTTTCTTAATTGTGCTTGCTGCTAAGGAGGTACAAAAGTTGAACAGAAAAGCTCAAAGGTCAGCTCAAGGAGGCAAAGTCAAATATTATAACGACATGTGCAAAAATCTGAAGTTAGAAAATGAAAAGGGAAGAACACACTCAGCATTTGTCAAGCTAGGGAACTGAGGAAACATTCAAGTGTAGATTTGCAATACTGAAGAATTCTTAGGGCAAATTATTGAATGATGCGGAATCTAACATATTGTGAATGTTGAGTAATTATTTGTTAAATGAAAAAAACCAAATGATTATTTCTAGTTTGGCATTCAAAGCTCTTCATGCATTATCTAAAGAAGAGAATTCATCTTACCGTTTCATTTCCTTCTCTTATATCTACTCCAAGCATTACGGATTATTTTGGTGATACTGAATGTTTTTACAAGTAACAGTCTCTCTCTATTAGAACCACCAGGGAATGACTAGTATCAACATATCCATCTCTCTCTTTCATCCGAGTGAAGATCCTTGGAGTCTGTATTTGCTAGAGCTTAATTCAGTGCCTTGTTTCTAGCAGGTGTTCATTAGGTGGAGTGCACTGAATCTTTTCTGGATCCAGAAACTCAAAGACATTTCAGAACAAGGGATAATTAACTGAGTAGTTTTAGTACTACTCATTAGAAGGAATGAATGGCTCACTAGAAGAGAGGGTTACTACTGCTATCTTATTCCTAACTTGGTACCTTGATTAGAATTTCCAGTGGTTAAAAGATCTGATATCATTGTTCATTGCACATTTTGCTTTTCTATATTCAACTCTTGATTAGCCTAATTGATCAGTGATCAATCAATGTTGAAACCCTGGTGCAGAAAATGAAAAATCACGGGAAATCCTGGCTGCCACTGGAGTAGTTCCAACACGAATTCCCATGTCCAATTGTCCTGCTGTTTATCTGCTGAATATGAAGAGTTGGGGCGCTGCAGGCTTCCCTGTGGTGGAGATGATTTGTGTGTGTGTGTGCGTGTGTAGCTTGCTCCTCTCCAGTTATTTCAGTTGTTAGTTGCCATCGAGTCGGTACCGACTCATAGAGACCTGATGCATAGCAAAATGAAACACTACCCGATCCTGGGCCAAGTTAGGTTTCTAGAGTCCTTTAAATACAAATCTTAAAAGCTCCCTCAGAAAATTAAGTGGTAATTCACTTTTGTGGGTCTCTTAAACACACATATGTATAATTATTTGGTTTGGGTGCTTTCATAATTCTTTAAACGGACATCTTCTCCAAAGAACTGAGGAAGTGATGATATTATGTGTATCAAGGAGCTATTAATATTACGCGTATTAAGGAGATATTAATGTGCTATTAAGGAGCTCTGGTAGTGTAGTAGTTATGAGTCAGGCTGCTAATCTCACAGTCAGCAGTTTGAAATGACCAGCCATCCAGTGGGAGAAAGATGAGGTTCTCTGCTTTTGTAAAGATTTACAGCCTTGGCAACTCTATACAGTGTCGCTATGAGTCGGAACCTACTCCATGGCACATAACCACCACCACCACCACCACCATTATTCTCTTATCTTTGTAAATATCAATGGAATTTATTGTTTTCTAGAAAAAAAATTTAAATTTTAAATTAGCTAAAAACAAGAACAGCTCAAATATGTAATGATGGTATTAGTTGTTGCTATGTGCCATTTAGTTGGTTCCAACTCTGCAGAAGCAGAAAATCTCATCTTTCTCCCACAGAGTGGCTGGAGGGCTCAAAGCACCGACCTTGTGGTTTGCAGTCCAGTCTTTATCCTACAGAGTCACCATTAAAGTCTTAGGAGTTTAGAGAAAGATGAACATTTTCCCATTGCAGTGTCTAAAACAACTCTGAGTCTCAAGGCTGACTGATAACAATAGCACACCAAAAGAATCCATTGTATATATCAAAAACATGAAAATTATTTTATATTAAACCAAGATAGGGTTATAGTCACTTATCTGAAGTTTTTCATATTTTAGGATAAAATGGTACATATGCCACTATTTTGAAAGGTCAAAAAAGAAAGAAAGAAAAAAATCAAGTGAAAGCCAAAAAGATCTTGCTGACAAATGGGTTCAGATATAGTAAAGTGTCACTGCCAGGCCGCAATGAAGTTTATTATAAACTTGATTGTTAAAAATTAAGCATATTAATAGGCTAAAGGGAAAAACATTCATCCTGATAGTTGCTTAAGCACTATTTGATAAAATTCCTAATCCTTCCCTAATTTAATACAAATAATGTTTACATCAGGGTCCTGGTGTGGTGCTGTGGGTCAATGCACTAGAATGCAAGGTTGATTTGAACTACAAGGTCGGTAGTTCAAGTTCACCAGCTGCTCCTCAGAAACCCTATGCAGGGTCGCTATGGGTTGGAACTGACTGGACGGCACTTAACAAAAATAACATTTACAAAGTAGGAAAGAAGGCTGTTTCCTTAAGGACATTTTTGTTGTTAGCTGTTGTTACGTGGTTGCCCCAATTTATGGAGAATTAATGCAACAACAGAACAAAATGTCGGTTGGCCTTTGCCACCCCCATGTTGTGTTCCGTAGGGTTCACTGGCTGATTTTTGGAAGTAGACCTTTTTTCTCAGTCCATTTTAGTCTGGAAGTTCCTCAGAAACATGTTCAGCATCGTAGTGGGAGCTGCACATGAGGTATATTGGCCAGGAATAGCATCTAGGTTACCAGCATGGAAGACATGAATTCCCTCACTGAAACCACCAATGCTGTCTCTTAATGAGATTCATAGCACTCATTTGCATGGTCGGTACTCATATGCAAATAATACTTGATGAATAGTTTTATTGGCAACAACATTCCAGAAGCTGATAATGAGATCTGTGGCAGTGCTCAGGAATGCACATTTTGACAAAGTCCCGGATGACTTACATACAATATATACACCAGAGATTGAAAACCATACACCCAAGGCAGATGGCAGACACAAATGCACACATATTCGTACTGAGCACAATTTCTTTTTTTCATAGGCATCAAAGATGTTTTGAATAGCTTTCCTATTCTTCAATCTGAAAGAAAACCGAAGACTGGATAGCCTGAGTAATCTTTTCTAACTTCCTCCATGTTAGATGAAATATGTTCATGTTCTAAGCACACAAAACCTCCTCCTACTGTTTCCAGATTGACCTCAGCTTTTAGGCAATGTTTGTGATGTTTCAATTCTTCCAGGCTTCTAGGAGAAAGAACTGCACAGCTTCTCCCCCACCCCACTCCCCCCAGTTTATACATAGTCTAGAATAAACAAAAACTTTGTTTTCACAAGAGAACCGTGTTATTATTACTTATTATTTGCTAAGCATCAACAGTCCTTTATAAAAAGAGACGAGTGATCTGTTCTAAATTGGGCAAGCTAATAAGTGCCTGGCTCCCAGGAACACAACCACCTGCCAAAGGCTTTCTAGTCTTTGCATCTATTAAAAGCGATTCCCCGCCAGACTCCTCACCCCAAGCAGGAGAAAGTCATTGGGTGGAAAGCACTGCTGAATTTGTAAAGATTCTACTTGGTATATGGTTTGCTTCCCTCACTTAGGTAGTTGGAACCCTTTTTATCTACAACTGTGAGCTTTGAGAGTTGGACAGATATCAGTAATCTTTGATTTTAGCTCTTTCTCTGGTTATTTTTGACCTTGACAAGTTATCTAGCAATATAATGTACATAAATACTGTTTGAGGATGTCAAGCAAGAGACTAGCTATTGCTGAGACATGTGCTTGGGACATGATGAGGAGGTCATACAGTGGCAGTACAGCCCTTCTGTAACCTTCATACTGGAGTGATATGCTCCAAGATAACTCTACCTTTCACCGCAGGAGAAGAGAAATAGAGACTGCAAACATTTCATTATTGTCCATAAACCTAAACAGTTCTCAAGGAGATATTACCACTATTGTAATACATTTCTTATTCAAGTATAATATGCACATAGAAAAACGAGAAGTCAAAAGTAGTTGCTGTTGTTGTTACGTGCTGTCGAGTCGGTTCCAACTCATAACGACCCTGTATAGGGTTTCTAAGGAGTGACTGGTGGGTTTGAACCACCGACTTTGCAGTCCAGTGCATTATCCTGCAGCGCCACACCAGGATTCCATCAAAAGTATACTCATAAAGAAATAGAATATTACCAGATGTATCTTAGATGGCCTTATCTTTGCTTCTTCTTTCATACCAAAGTTAACCAAGATCCTGAATTCCAATGCCATAAACTAGTTTTCCTGCTTTTCAATTTTATAAACATAAAATTGTACAATATTTTTATGTTTGTGAAATTTTTTCATGTTTTATTTGTTGTTGTTGAGTTGGTTTTGACTCATAGTGACTCTGTATAGGGTTTCCAGGGAGCAGCTGGTGAGCTTGAACGACCAGTCTTGCAGTTCAAACCAATCGTGCAGTCCAGCACATTAACCCGCAGCGCCACGCCACAACCCCATGTTTTCTTTAGCAGTAGTTCAAAATAGATGTTTTTTTTCATATTGTATAGTATTCCTATGTATGAATATATAATTGGGTTGTAAGTGTTTAAATGTCTTCCGCCAGTTGTTGGCTTACCATACACTCTCTTAATGGTGACATTTTATAGCTCTAAATACATACCAAACACTCATCTTATGTTAACTGAGGAAACATCAGTTTTTGCCAGTGTGTGTTTTTAGTTTTTAGGTCTCAACTTGACTTGTTATGATGCCCGGTTGTCTAGTCAAACAAGAGCCCAGATCGAGGTATTTACATGTGATTAACTTTTACAATCAGTTGACTTTAAGTAAAGCAGAGTAGTGTATTTTCACATAAACATAAATAACACATGCACATAACATGCAGAGTGCACACAGGAAATTAACACTCAAGTGGATTCCAGGGGTTGCAGAAAGTGTATAATGTGTATGCAATTTCCAGGAAAGTGTGGGTGGGCCTCATCCAATTAGTTGAAGAGCAAAGAGTGAAGTTTCCTGAAGAATTCTACCTAAAGACTGTAACATAAACATCTTGCCAGAGTTTCCAACCTGCCACCTGTCCTAGCAATTTCAAATGTAGGACTATTGGAATTTTTAGCCTTTGGTCTGACCTCTGGATTTCAAACCTGCCAGATCCTACAATCGCCTAGATTAAATTCTTAAAATCTCTGTCTCTCTTTCACTCTTCCTCTCTTTCTTTCTCTACCGATTGCTCTGGCTCTGTTTCTTTGGAGAACTTGATGCTACACAGAACCAGAGAAAGACCTGTTTGTGTTCAATTTGCTGCAAAGTGGGATGTGTATTTGCTGTATTTTATGAGAAACACCAGAGATTTCTCAAGACACACTTTGACTACATTCAAGATTCACCTTGGTGGTGGTGGTAGTGGTGTGCTGTAGAGTCGGTTCCGACTTATAGCGACCCTGTACAGGGTTTCCAAGACTATAAATGTTTATGGGAGCAGAATTCCTCATCTTTCTCCTGCAGAACAGCTGGTAGTTTTGAACTGCTGACCTTGAGGTTAGCAGCTCAACTTGTAACCACTATGCTACCAGAGCTCCTTAAGTTTCACCTTAGGTGCCCCCTTTAGAGACCCTAAGTTATGAGTCTGGTGAAGTGTCCTAGATTTTCTGATAGAGTCAAAGAGGTGTGAGGTGCAGTCATCATTCTCTAGATATCCAAAACTCAGGTAAGGAACTGGGAAATGGCCTTTTATTCCTGTCTGCACATAGCCACATTATAGCACCAAGGAACTATTATAATTTTCAAACCAAAAGTGCCCTTTCTGAAGCATCAAGTGGGATGCTTGATCATGTGACTGCTATGCATCTTTCCAATTCCACCTCCTCTTCATTTATTTGCATCATTGATTTTCAGTTCTGAGCTACACCTCTGAGACCAACCTTGCTCAGTTCCAGGTTTCCCCAGCACTCCTATAACTCTTTGCTATTCTCCCATCTGATTCTTGTGTCTCCTCCCACCACTCAAAAGTCTGAATTTTGGATCAGGCACTTGGGTTAGCCCATACATTTTAACCTTAAGAAGCCAAGGGCTTTCTTTTTCCCTGACCACCCTTGTCCTGAAAAACTCTTTCCTCAATAACTGTGGCTTTCAATATTATAATCTTAGAATAGTCCTTGACCATGTGTTATGGATTCTATTGCATCCTCTAAAAGTATGGCTTGAATCCCTGTTTTACATTTTTGTTGGTGTTAGGTGCTGTTGAATCAGTTCCAGTTCATAGTGCCTTATGTAATCCTCATAATTGTGGTTTGAACCCATTGTTGCCACCACTCTCCCATTGTGGCTCTCTTGTTGAGGGTCTTTTTTTTGCTGACCCTCTACTTAACCAAGCATAATGTCCTTTTCCAGTTATTGAACTCTCTTCATAAAGTGTCCAAAGTATGTTTTTGGTCATACTTTGCCGTCCTCACTTCTAAGGAAAATTTTGACTATACTTCCTTTAATGCAGATTGGTTTGTTCTTCTGGCGATAGTCTTCTCCAACCTCCTAATTCCAATTCATCAATTATTCTCTGGTCTTCCTTATTCATGGTCCAACCTTCACATGCATATGAGACAATTAAAAAGACTCTGGTTTGGGTACGGGGCACCTTAATTTTCATGGTGACACCTTTGCTCTTTAGCACTTTTGGAACAGATTTGTCCTGTGCAATACCTCTTTTGATTTCTTCACTGCTGCTTCCAAGAGTGTTGACTGTGGATCCAGGTAAAATGATACCCTTGACAACCTTAATATCTCCTTACTTTATCACGCTGCTGTTTGTTGGCCCATTTGTGAGGAATTGTCTCCTTTTTACATTACGTTGTGGTCCACACCAAAGGCTGTAGTCTTTAGTCCTCATCAGTAAATGCTTCAATTCCTCTTCACTCTCAGCAATCAAGGTTGTGTCATCTGCATATCACAGGTTGATAATAAACCTTCCTCCAAACCATGTTCTTCTTCATACAGTCCAACTTCTTGGATTATTTGCTCAGTATACATAATGAATAAATATGATGAAAAGATACAATCTTGACCCATACCTTTCCTGATTTTAAAATATTCATTGTTCCCATGTTCTGTTGGAAGGACTGCCTCTTTCTTTACGTACAGTCTGCATGAGTAAGATGAATAAGATGAAGTGTTCTGAAAATTCCCTTTCTTCACAATGTTATCCATAGTTACTTGTGATCCACACAATCGTATACCTTTGCATAGTTTATAAAACACTAGTAAACACGTTTCTGGTATTCTCTGCTATCAACCAAGATTCATCAGTTATTAAAATCCTACAAAGTAAAGATGTACTCTGACACACATGGGGTCACCTGAATCAGAAATGACTCAGTGGGAACTGGTTTGTTTGATTGGTTTTACTGTGCACTTGTATCAAGAAGTTGGAAATCAAACAACCAAATTATCAGCCAGAAATCAAGAAACAAGATACACCAGAGTCTTTAAAAGTCACTGTCTTGGATCTGCTCACATAGTCCTAATCCCCAACGTATTTCTGCATATGAGAGGATGTGATAGTTAGGGTTTTGTGTCAACCTGACTGGGCCAGAAGTCCCAGTGGTTTGGCAGTTGAGATGTGCTTATACTGATGGTGAGATCTAATACAATGTAGTTAACTCTGTGATGATTGGCTTGGAGCAGGCAGAGTTAGCTCTATGATGATTGGTTACAAGGAGCCAGTCATTTGGAAGGATGTTTCCCTGGGGGTGTGGCCTGCTCCCAATATAATGGACATTCAGGAAAAGCTTGTTTTCTTTCCTGCTAGATCTGTATCTCCCATCTGGGTCATCCTCCAACCTCAGAACCTGAGCCAGTGGCCTGCTCTATTGTTTGTTCCACAGTATGCCTGCCAGGCCAGCCCACCGACCATAGTCACGTGGCCCTGACTTGGGACCTTTGTCTGCTGCCTGTTGCCTGCCAATCCCACCTGCGATCTTGACTCACCAGATCTGGACTTGGGATCGGGACTCTCCCACCTCTACAGTTGTGAGCCTTTTCCTTGATATAGACTTCTCTTAATATATATACACACATATATGTAATGAGCCAGACTGCAAAGCCGTTTGAACTACAAGGTTGGCAGTTCAAGCTCACCAGCTGCTCCTTGGAAACCCTATATGGGGTCACTATGGGTCGGAAGCGACTCAACGGCACTTCACAACAAACAACAACAACACACACACACATATATATACACATACATATATAAGTTTCACTGGTATTGCTTCTCCAGAGAACTCAGACTAAGATAGAGGATAAGTTTAAAAAAATTGCTGCTAGTGTTCCAGTTCATACATGCACAGCTTTATTCCAAACAAAACATGTTTAAACATGTCTCTGATCAGTAGATGACTTCAGACAAGTTCTCTCAGTAATGAACTCGTCTTAGTCTCTTTAGGATACTTTCAAAAGAGGGAAAAAAGATTTGTGCAAGTATCAGATAGCTTAACGACCTGACCTTCCCACCATTCTTTAAAGTAAGATCAAAGGTAAGTAAGACAATTTATGGAGCAAACCCTAACTGGTATGAGTCTTGGATTTACTAATAAGATACAGAGAACAAGGTCCGATCAAACCAGTGACTTCCCAAGGGAATCTGTTTGGTTGGTTGGTTGGTTATGTGCTGTACAGTCCATTCCAACTCATAGTGACCCTGTATAGGGTTTCTGAAGCTATAAATCTTTAAAGCAGAAAGTCTCATCTTTTTCCTGTGTTCTGCAGGAAACGTTCTGCAGGCTGGTAGTTTCGAACTGCTGACCTTGAGGTTAGCAGCCCAACTCATAACCACTATGCTACCAGAACTCCTTAGGGGAATCTGTTGTTGTTGTTGCTGTTGTTAAGTACCGTAGAGTCTATTTCAACTCAGAGCGACCCTGTACAGTACAGGGTTTGCAAGGCTATAAATCTTTATGGGAGCAGAAAGCCTCATCTTGAACTTTCTACCTTGAAGATAGCAGTCTGATTCGTAACGACTACACTACCAGAGCTCCTTGTTGTTGTTGTTGGTAAGTGCCGTCGAGTCGGTTCTGACCCATAGCGACCCTGCGTAGAGTTTCCAAGGAGCGACTGGTGAGCTTGAACCGCCGAGCATGTAGTTCAAACAGCTTTGCAGTCTGGCGCATTAACTCACAGCGCCACACCAGGACTCCACCAGGACCCCACTCAGAGCTCCTTAGGCCAGTTAAATTCAAGGCAGGGAAGTCAACTCAAAAAGTAATGGTGACTGTTTTGGGTTTGTTTTATGAGGACTCCAAAGGGGTAATCTTGATATATTCTCTCAGAGGGCACAGGACAATCCTGGGGACATATTAGGAAGAAGTTTTAAGAAAACTGCAATGGTGAGAGAAAGGCCAGGAAAGTTGCACTGAGGCCTTTTTCCATCATGACCCTGCTACTGCTTGCATGGAGGGGTCTACACGAATTTACTGGGGAAACCATACCTCATCCACCCTACACTCCTGAGAATCCCCCTTCAGACTAAATTCGGCTGCCCAAACTCAGAGAACATTCCAAAGGAACATGCTCTGAGTACCTCAAGGATGCTCAAATGGCCATTTTTGAGATAATACAAGTTGAAGTAGCATAGTGGTTACGAATCAGGCTGCTAACCTCAGGGTCGGCAGTTCGAAACTACCAGCTGTTCTGCGGGAGAAAGATGAGGCTTTCTGCTCCTGCAGAGATTTACAGCCTCGGAAACCCTGTGCAGGGTCACTATGAGTCAGAACTGACTCCACGGTACTCAACAACAACATAAATTGAAGAGCATAGAACTCATCAGGAAGAATTAGAGAAAGGGAAACACCATCTTGAGAAGAGGACAGACCAAGGGAGGAGGATATGTCGAGAAACAATCACTTCACATTTTGATATTTTTTATTTAATAACGCCTTCTATGATTTTGTAGTAATACTTTTTGACTTAGCCTTATACTTGATCCTAAGCTTTTGTACTTCCTTGTCTGGCCTTGAGGCTGGTTCATTTTTGCCAGATTTGGCTTTAGCCATTTTTGAGGACTGTGTTGGTACATGCCTTCTGGTCATTCTTCTCCTGGTATTCATTTTGCCCCTCTGAACCCTAACTCTGGGTTTCTGCCTCAATATTAGGTTAGCAGGGGTACCCTGATCCTCCCGAGGAGACAACAGACAAATGGTTCTTGAATATACATTGGAAATCTCCTAGTACAGTGGATTCATGCAGATTTAACTATGCTTAGGACCTAGCTCTGTGCGTCCATGTAATGTTTAAGAAATATTTATTTTGACACTTCTAGTACATTTGTGGCAACATATAATCTTTCCAGATTTATGCTAAAAGGAATGTTACCAAGCTTATAAATCTCTTCTGATGTAAATCTGTGTTCAGCTTATTCCATTCAAAGAAAATTTGGGGTATCCTAATTTTATTACTCTGTTTTATTACGGTACTACTTGTGTATTGAAATACGAGTTATCATCCGCCAAAGGAAGCCTTTAAATCAGTCTATTTATGATATTCTCTTACTTAAAATTTTTTTCCTTATTTTACAGTTTTCCTTTTACCTAGAGCCAGAAACAGCTGTCTCTACAGCTGCATCAAAATGATAGGATGATTCATAATGCTGGTGTTATCTGCAGGAGATGCCTTCATACAAAGATATCACTGAAAGCACTGCATTCAGTGCACAAAATGAGGGGAGAAAGAACATCTCCATCTAATCAGGATGTGTGCAATGATATGAGAGAGACGTTTACATGAGCCTAGATGGAGTCCTGGTGTGGCGTTGTGGTTAATGCGCCGGACTGCAAAGCTGTTTGAAATGCAAGGTTGGCTGTTCAAGCTCACCAGCTGCTCCTTAGAAACTCTGTACAGGATTGCTATGGGTTGGAACTGACTCAATGGCACATAACGACAACAACAAGATGGGATAATATAAGTAAAAGTACTTTATCAACTCTGAAGAGCTATGCAAATACAAGTATTTGCATTATTAAATTATTAAGTAGTTTTAAGAGTAATTAAAGTGAGTACAGAAAAAGTGATTTACTCTAGTTGAGGGCATCCAACGAGGTGCCATGGGAGATCTTAAAAGAGGCGGAGGCAGCAATAAAAAAGAACAAACTATTGAAACTGACTTCGCATCTGTAGATACGTCGTACTGTGGTGCCTTGTGTATAGCTGTGATGCTGGAAAGCTTTGTTACTGGTATTTCAATGCTGGCAGGGTCGCCCATTGATGGAGCCCTGTAGGATAAGCACTGGACTACAAGGTTGGTTTGAACTCCCAGGTCAGTGATTTAAACCTACCAGAATGTTATGACAGTACTTAACAACAACAACAACAACAGCAGGGTTTTCCATGGTGAACAAGTATCAGCAGCGCGTCCAGATTGAAATGGACTGGGAAAAAGAACCCGGTGATCTACTTCAGGAAAAATTGACCCGTGAAAACACCATCTGATACAGTGCCAGCAAACAAAATCCTCATGACTGGACCAATCAGTAATACCGGGAGAGAGGGAGATCATTGTCTCTGCCTCCATAGTCAGCACTCAGGGAATCCTCAGTCGAGGAATAAAATGATGTATGTTGCTGCTGTTGTCAGGTGTCATCGAGTCGGAACCGACTCATAGCGACCCCATGCATAGCAGAAAGAAACAATGCCCGATCCTGGGCTAACCTCACTACCGCCGCCACACTTGACGTCATCAATGATGCCACCTGGCTGATCCATCTTGTTGGGGGTCTTCCATCTTCCTCTTTTTCTCTGACCCTCCATCTTATCCAGCATGACATCCTTCTCCAGCAACTGTTCCCTCCTGACAACATGTCCAAAGTATGAGAGATGAAGCTTAGCCATCCTGGCCTCCAAGGAGCACTCTGGCTGAACTCCTTCCAAAACAGATCTATTGGTTCTTTTGGCAGCCCATGGCACTTTCAGTATTCTCCTCCAACACCACAACTCAAAGGTATCACTTCTTCTACGATCTTCCTTATTCACTGTCCAGCTTTCATATCCATATGAGGTTATTGAAAATACCATGGCTTGGGTCTGGCGCACCTTAGTCCTCAAGCTGACATCTTTGCTCTTCAACACTTTAAACAGTTCCTGTGAAGCAGATTTGCCCAATGCAATACGTCGTCTTATCTCTTGACTGCTGCTTCCACGAGTGTTGATAGTTGCTCCAAGAAGAATGAAGTCCTTGACAACTTCAATCTTTTCTCCATTGATAAGAATGTTGTTTATTGGTCCAGTGGTGAGGATTTGTGTTTTCTTTACGTTGAGATTATACCGAAGGCTGTGCTCTTTGATCTTTATCAGTAAATATTTTAAGTCCTCTTCACTTTCAGCAAGCAAGGTTGTATCATTTGCATATCACAGGTTGTTAATGAGTCTTCCTCCAAACCTGATGCCATGTTTTTCTTCATAGAACCCAGCTTCTCGAATGATTTGCTCAGCATACAGGTTGAATAAGTATGGTGAAAGAATACAACCTTGTCGCACATCTTTCTTAATTTTAAAACATTCAATGTTCCCTTTTTCTGTTCGAACAACTGCTTCTTGGTCTAGGTACAGATTTCTCAGAAGTACAATTAAGTGTTCTGGAATACTCATACGTCACGATGTTTTCCATAGCTTGTCATGATCCACACAATAAAGCATAGGTAAACATCCTTCTGATATTCTCTGCTTTCAGCCAAGATCCATCGGACATCAGCAATGATATCTCTTGTTCCATGGCCTCTTCTGAATCCAGCTTGAACCTCTGGAAGTTCTCTGTCAATGTATGATTGTAGCCATTTCTATATTACCTAGAGCAAAACTTTACTCGCTTGAGATATCAAAGAGATTGTCTGATGGTTTCTGCATTCCATTGGGTCACCTCTCTTTGGAATGGGCACAAATATGGATCTCCTCCAATCAGTCAGCCAGATAGTTGTCTTCCAAATTTCTTGGCAGAGATGAATGAGTGCCTCTTGTGCCACCTCACTTTCTTAAAAGATTTCAATTTGTATTCCATCAATTCCTGGTGCCTTGTTCTTTGCCAATTCCTTCAATGTTGTATACTGGGCACATTTTCTACAAAAGGCCTCTTTAAAGTGTTGAATAGGAATGACATCACTTTGAGGACTACGGTATGCCTGAATCAAGCCATGATATTTTCAATCATTTCATATACGCCTTTGGATTATAGTGTTGGTGAAAAATATTTAATATTCCATAGATTGCTGGAAGAATGAACAAACCTGTCTTGGTAGAAGTACAGCTAGAATGCTCCTTAAAAGGAAGGATGCAAGCCCTTTGATGGTGTAAATTATTATATATACCTGAGTGTTTAAAAAGAAAAAAATAGCTAAAATGAATAGAGAGAAATACTGTTAACTGATGGTACATGGAAGGGATTATAATCAATGTAATAAAACAAGGTGTATAATTTGTTGAATGTAAAACTGATGATCTGCACTGTAAACTTTCACTCAAGCCACAATAAAAACTTTAAAAAAAGGAAGGATGACAAGATTTTATCCTATGTATTTTGGACAGGCTATCAGGAGAGATCAGTCCCTGGCATTGTTGTTGTTGTTGTCGTGAGGTGCCATCGAGTAGGTACTGACTCATAGTGACCTTATGCACAGCAGAATGAAACACTGACCAATCCTGGGCCAACCTTACTAATGTTGCCACGCTTGAGTCAATCGATGCTGCCACTTGGCCAATTCATCTCGTTGGAGGTCTTCCTCTTTTTCTCTGACCCTCCACCTTATCAAACATGATATGCTTCTCCAGCGACTGGTCCCCCCTGACAATATGTCCAAAGTATGAGAGATGAAGTTTGGCCATCCTGGCCTCCAAGGAGCATTCACACCATAATTAGTAAAATACAGGTTAGCAGAAAGGAGAAAAACCTTCAAGGAGGTGGATTGGCAACAAGGGATTCAACAATGAGTTCAAACATAGGCCTGACTGTGAGGAGAGCGCAGGGCTGGGCAGTGTTTCGTTCTGCTGTACACAGGGTCGCTATGAGTCGGAACCAACTCAACAGCATCTAACAATAACAACATCAACCACTATACACACACTACACACATGCTCAAATATACTCACACACTCTCATACGCATTCACATACACACTGTGACACATTCACACACACATTCTCATACACACTGACAAACACATTCACACACACACTCTCACATTCTGTCTTGCCCACTCTCTCTTTTTATCATACACATACACTGTTTCCAGCTCTAGAACTGTCAAGTTTGGGATTCCTAATTTCTTTGACTTCATTCTTTCTCTAGAATGCTCCCCCACCTCTCTTTTCATTACTTCCTCACTTGCTTATATGTACATGACAGTAATTTATTTCTCCCACAGTGGGAAGAAGATATTCTTGGCTTGGTGAAGGAAGACAAACAGAAGGTCAAGTTTGACCGTTGCCACCTAAATCTTTTTTATTTATTTTCAGATGCATCTGAGCTGTGGGGGCAGCTCAGCAGGAATACTAGCATTTTATTAATAATTGTGAATTCAGAGTCTTGGAGAAAATGTATATCTTTTCTGTTGCCCCTACTTGACCAAATTACCTAGAAAGGATTCAGGAATGATCAAGGATTTACACCATAGAGATTTACACCTTCAGAAACCCTCTACAGGGTCGATATGAGTCGGAACCGACTCCATGGCACATTACAACAACAACATCAAGGAACCCTGGTAGCATAGTGGGTTACGAGTTAGGCTTCTAGCTATAAGGTCAGCAGTTTGAATCTACCAGCTGCTCCGTGGGAGAAAGATGAGGCTTTCTGCGCCTGTTAAGATTTAAAGCCCTGAAATCCCAATGCGGGGTGGCTATGAATCAGAATCAATGGCACACAATCGCCAATCAACCATCTAGCAACTTGTTACTCCATGGGAGGTATCTAGTCTCTAGTTAGAGACTCACCTACTGGTCTGCATTCTCAGTTTCACATAGTGTCTGGCTTATAGCAAGCTTACAAAGTTGTTGGTAAAATGAGCATGGTGGTGTTGGTACACCATGGAGTCAGTTCTGACTCATAGTGACCCTGCATCGGGTTTCCGAAGCTGTAAATCTTTAAGGAAGCAGAAAGCCTCATCTTTCTCTTGCAGAACTGCTGGTAGTTTTCAACTGCTGATCTTGATGTTTTAGTAGCCTGCCTTGTAACCACTACGCTACCAGAGCTCCTATAAAGTGATCTCCATGATGAAGGCCCCAATGCTAAGTATGAAATGCCATCTGTTATACAAGACCTCAGCTCCCAGCTCATGCCAGGTAATGGCATCTAATATCGGAGGTCAGACTCACAGATGGTAACGTTCGGAGATCACAGATTCAGATAGCAACTTCAAGTGACCAACATTACTGGGACCAAACTCACCTGGTTGCTCAAATCACTGAGGTGAAAAAGCAAACAACGAACTACTTCACAGTAAGTGCTCTCTTGAAGCCTAGTTGTGGAATCTATGCCCCATTTCTCAGGTAGGCTGGGCCCTGGAAGGCAAAGGCTCAGTGGTCAGATTCCAGGCTCTTCTCTCGTACTCTCTGTTATTTCCAGTTCTCTCCAAAGTTACAGTGAACACTATTCCAAAGACCACTGGGCTGGAAATCAAGGCTTGACATTATTTATGGTACCAAAGCATTTATAAAAACTCACATGGTTTCAAAGATGTTGCCAAGGTGTCTTTGATGTAAGATTTTCCAACATCATCACAGGCATACTGGTACCGATAGCTCTCTATGGATTTAAATAGCACTGGTAGGATTATTTGGTGTGGCCCTGTAGGATAAACACTGGAATATGAACCACAGAGTCAGCAGTTCAAACCCACCAGCTGCTCCTTGGAAACCCTATGCAGGGATGCTATGAGTTCAAACCAATTTGACGGCACTTAACAATAACACCAATCTCTGGTAAGCATGCTTTGGGGCATTCAGACCTATAAATGGAGAAAAAAACTTCTAACTGGCTCTGTGATACAACATTATAGCACAAGGGTGTTTTTAAATACCCTGCAAAATTCCTGATTACTATAGAGATAATGTATAAGTCAATATTAACTATTATAATTCTTAATACTTTTCACTATCGTTAAATTTTACTACGCATCTGACATTTCCAAGTCTCTCTAAAATTATATAATATTTTCCCTGTCTTATGGAAGATTGTGATAAAGATAAGCTGATCACACAATCCAACAAACTTTTATAGCGCTTCCAGATCAAAGAGATGTGAACAATAGTTATGTTTCCAAAGTTTGTTTCTAAGGTTTTCTTCTATAACATCTCATGCTTGGATCTAAAGAGACCAAATACTAGGAAATTGCTTGAAAGCTATATTAAGACACAGAACAATTGAACATTTTAAGGCATCTTCAGAATGTATTCGATTTAGCAAATGGGTAGGTAAATGCTTATAGCACCTGGAGTATAAGCTGAGTTGGTGAGAATTTTATAGAGGACTAAGGAGCTCTGGTAGCATAATGGTTACGAATCGGGCTGCGAACCTCAGGGTCAGCAGTTCGAAACTACCAGCAGTTCTGCGGGAGAAAGAGAGGCTTTCTGCTCCCGTAAAGATTTACAGCCTTGGAAACCCTGTACAGGGTCGGAACTAATGACTCCACGGCACACAGCAGCAGCAGCAAGTAGAGGAATGCAAACAGATTGGAGTTTCCATCAGCAAAGAGGCCTGAAGAAAACACAGCTCTGTCTCCCACAGGTGCTGTAGGATAAGAAGTGGACTGTAATGTTGGCAGTTCAAACCTATCAGCCACTCCTCGAGTACTGTATACAACATTGCTGTGAGTTGGAACCAAGTCGACAGGACTTAACAACAACATCATCAAACCCTTAGATGAGCTCCACAGAGATGTGCAGGGTAGACACAGGAATGGAGTTGTTGTTGTTGTTGTTGTTGTTAGGTGCCATCGAGTCCGTACTGACTCACAGCGACATTATGCACAGCAGAATGAAACACTGCCTGATACCGGGCCAACCTCACTATTGTTGCCATGCTTGAGTCCATTGATGCTGTCACTTGGCCAATCCATCTCACTGGGGGGTCTTCCTCTTTTTCTCTGTCCCTCCACCTTACCAAACAAGATATCCTTCTCCAGTGACTGGTCCCTCCTGACAATATGTCCGAAGTATGAGAGACGAATTTTGGCCATCTGACCTCCAAGGAGCACTCTGGCTGCACTTCTTTCAACACAGATATGTTGGTTCTTTTGGCAGCCCATGGCATTTTCAATATTCTCCTCCAACACCATAATTCAAAAGCATCAATTCTTCTACGGTCTTCCTTATTCACTGTCCAGCTTTCGCATGCATATGAAGTTATTGAATATACCATGGCTTGGGTCAGGCGCACCTTAGTCCTCAAGCTGACATCTTTGCTCTTCAACACTTTAAAAAGGTCTTGTGCAGCAGATTTGCCTAATGCAATATGTCGTTTGATTTCTTGATTGCTGCTTCCATGAGTGCTGATAGTTGGTCTAAGAAGTTTGAAGTCCTTGACAATTTCAGTCTTCTCTCCAGTGATAAGAATGGTGTTTATTGGTCCAGTGGTGAGAATTTTTGTTTTCTTCACATTGAGATGCAATCCATACCGAAGACTGTGCTCTTTGATCTTCATCAGTAAATGTTTTAAGTCCTCTTCACTTTCATCAAGCAATGCTGTATCATCTGCATATCGCAGTTTGTTAATGAGTCTTCCTCCAATCCTGATGCCGTGTTTTTCTTCATAGAACACAGCTTCTCGTATTATTTGCTCAGCATACAGCTTGAATAAGTATGGTGAATGAATAAACCTTGTCGCACACCTGTCTTAATTTAAACCATTCAGTGTTCCCATGTTCTGTTAGAACAACTGCTTCTCGGTTCAGGTAAAGATTCTTCATGAGAACAATTAAGTGTTCCAGAATACTCATACTTCTCACTATTGTCCATAGCTTGTCATGATCCACACAATCAAAAGCCTTTGCAGAGTCAATAAAGCACAGGTAAATATCTCTCTGGTATTCTCTGTTTTCAGCCAAGATCCATTGGACATCAGCAATGATATCCCTTGTTCCAAGGCCTCTTCTGAATATGGCTTGAACCTCTGGAA
>NW_006408637.1:7281495-7297759 GCF_000296735.1 Chrysochloris asiatica
ACCTTGGACTTCCTCCTTCAGTATCATTGGCTTGTTAGCATATGCTACCTCTTGAAATGGTTGAACATTAACCATTTCCTTTTGGTACAGTGACTCTGTGTATTCCTTCCATCTTCTCTCTCTCTCTCTCTTTTAATGTTTTATTGTGAATTATGTGATAGAGAACATTAGTTATACATTCATCCTATGTTGCATTGTTTCACTGCCATGGTTAGATCCCCTCCATGCATCATCAACCAACCACAGGTCATACCCTGCAAGTCTGCCTCCCGGTCTTCATCACACAGTCCCTCTCCCTCTCTGAGTCTAAAGTTCCCAGCTGCTCCATCTCTCCATGTCATTATCTCTGCCTCAATATCTGGCATCACTGCTTCTCTGGGTAGGGTTCCACAAGCCGCTCTGCTCCCCTGATGATCCCAGGGACCTCTGCTCCTAGACTGCAAAGTTAATCACTCTCCTCCTTGTTACAAAATGTCTATCTTTACATTTTCAACCCTCACAATCAGTCCTGATAACAATTACTCACTATTGTATCACAAGAGACCTGTCCGCATTTTCTTTCATAAGCCCTGCCTAGACAAATTGGATACTACTCACTGGAGATTCTACCTTCCTCCACACCCTCTGGATCTAAAGTCCCTCTTGAAAGCTTGTAAGCCAGTCACTTGGCTTTGAAGCCCCACTCCCCCAATTTTGGGTAGCCAATGTCCAAGTTGTTCATGCCTGTCTACTCTGTGTATGGAGGGGGTGGGAATGATCCTCACTGTAAAGATTTGTTCCCTCTTTTGAGCTACTGCATCTATAGGTATAGGTCAAGTTCATCAAATTGTATCAGATCACTCTCTTTTCCCTCGTCTTTCTTCTTCTGGTTGAGCTCTGATCATCCAGTCATTGAAGCCAGGTCAAATGGGTATTATCTGCAAGTGTGGTTGTTCTTGTGCATATGCCCTCTCTTCTTATCAGCTGGACACTTCACTCTCCACTCTAGTCCTCTGTGGCTAGGTCACTGACTCTGGGCCCAAGAGTCCCCAAGTCCTGCCACACTGTTGGCCAACCAGGTCTCCACCAGGTTTCACAGGAGTCTATTGAACATTGTAGGGCTTAGCTTGCAACTTCATTGCTGCTTTTCCCTCACTCCCCCTTATCAGTGATGAACGTGGTCACCAATCAAAGCGTGTATTCCCATTGAGTCTTAGTCTTGGAAGGGGGTTTGCTCTGAGGGTACCCGACCACTTGCCTTGATGTCTCCTGAGTGAGCAACTTGTTTGTTTTTATAGTAATCAGTCAGTCTGCCTATATAGTTTTGTATTTTTCCTGTCAGTCCTTCTTTCAAGGAGTATCTTATGTTCTTCTAGCCACTCCAGGCTGGTCTGCTTGTCCTTTAAAGTGGAAATTTCTCACCTCAGAAGATTCTGGATGTGATTCAGGCTTCCACCTATGGTCTTATGTAATACAGAGGCTCCACAGGAAGTCTCCTTCACTGGGCACGTTGTAGCCCCATTTTAGGTATTTCAATCAGTTATAGGCAGAAGACGGACTTACAAGCTTTCTACAGTGAAATTTCTGGCTATTCCTTTCGCTCCCCATCAAGTGTCTATTTTATAATGGTATGCCAGGGAAACCAACTTCCATCTTCTCTTGATGGTTTCTGCATCATTCAATAATTTGCCCAGAGAATCTTTCAATAACGAAAGTTGAGGCTTGAATTTTTTCTTCAGTTCCCCCAGCTGGAGAAATGCTGAGCATGTTCTTCCTTTTTGGTTTTCTGATTCCAGATCTTTCCACATTTTGTTGTAATATTTGGCTTTATCTTCTCAAGCTGGTCTTTGAAATGTTCTGTTCAGCTCTTAGACCTCCTCATTTGTACCATTTACTTTAGCATCTCTACGCTGGAGAGCAAGTTTCAGTGTCTCTTCTGACATCTATTTTGACCTTTTCCTTCTCTCTTGTCTTCTCAATGACTTTTTGTTTTCTTCATGTATGATGTTCTTGATGTCATCCCACAACTCTTCTGGTCTTCAGTATTTAGTGTTTAATGTATCAAATCTGTTCTTCAAATAATCTTGAAATTCAGGTTTGATATATTCAAGGTCATATTTTGACTCTCATGGACTTGTTTTCATTTTCTTCAGCTTCAGTTTGAATTTGCATATGAGTAACTGGTTTGTTCCCCAGTCTGCCCGTGGCCTTGTTTTGACTGATGATATGGAGCTTTTCCATCGTCTTTTTCTGCAGATGTAGTCAATTTGCTTTCTATGTATCCATCTGGTGAGGTCCATTTGTATAGTCATCTCTTATGCTGTCTAAAGAAGGTATTTGAAATGAAGAAATCATTGATTTTGCAGAATTCTATCATTCGTTCTCCAGCATCATTTCTATCACCAAGGCCATATTTTCCAACTACGGATCCTTCCTCTTTGCCCCCAATCTTTGTATTCCAATCACCAGTAATGATTAATACATCTTGATTGCAATATTTGATCAATTTCAGATTGAAGAAGTTGGTAGAATTCTCCTATTTCATCCTAACTGGCTTTAGTGGTTGGTGCATAAATTTGAATAATATTGGTATTAACTGGGCTTCCCTGTAGGTGCATGGATATTATCCTATCACAGACAGCTTTTACCTCATGACTGATCTGGATATATTCTTTTTGACAATGAATACCACACCATTCCTCGTCAATCTGTCATTTCCGGCATAGTAAACCATGTGGTCATCAGATTCAAAATGGCCAATACCAGTCCATTTCAGCTCTCTAATGCCTAAGATGTCAATGTTTATGTGTTCCATTTCATTTTTGACAACTTCCAAATTTCCCAGATTCATACTTTGTACATTCCATGTTCTGATTTTCAATGGATGTTTACAGCTGTTTCTCTTCGTTTTGAGTTGTGCCCCATCCGCAAATGAAGGTCCAGTGGGCTTTTCTCCCACAGGTTTTACTCTTTTCGCATCATCATGGTCAACTCTAGTTCGAGGAGGCAGCTTTTCCCCAGTCGCATTTTGAGTGCCTTCCAACTTGAGGGGCTCATTTCCCGGCAGTATATCTGACAGTGTTTCTCTGCTATTAATAAGGTTTTCAGTGACTAAAAATTCAGAAGTAGGTCGTCACTCCTTCTTCCTAGTCTGTCTTCATCTGGAAGCTTATCTGAAACCTGTCCACCATGGGTGGCCCTTCTGGTATTTAAAATACCGGTGGCAGAGGCTGAAGCAATGCAGAGGAAATGGGAGTGACCCGAGAACGCTGCCAGCACCATAAGCCTCCTCAACAAGACCTAGAATGAGAAGACCCCAGAGGAGCTGCAGAAGTGGGAGGACGAGGAGTTTAACACCGGGCCCCAAGAACAACACCCAAGTGCTTATAAACTGTCGTCACAACAAGAAGTTGCTGGGCTGCGTCAAGGCTTTCCACAGATACTGCAACATGGTCCTGGAGAATGTGAAAGAGATGTGGACTGAAGTCCCCAAGAGTGGCAAGGGCAAGAAGTTCAAGCCCGTCAACAAGGACCGCTCCATCTCCAAGATGCTCCTATGTGGGGACTGTCATTGTGGTCCTGCGGAACCCACTCATTGCCGGCAAGTAGGGGCCAAAAGCCACCTGCCACCATCCCTTGAAGACCTGCCCTGTGTTGGGAATAAGAAAGTCCCTGTGTTGTTTTTACTAGTAAAAAAAAAAAAAGATAGCGGTGGCATAGCTTTCAGAATAACAGCAACTCACAAGTCACCACAGTACGACAAACTGACAGACAAGTGTTGGACAACTGCATTTAGTAGCAATAAAAACACAAACTAAGAACCCTTATGGCTTTCCTGTTGCCTGAGTTTAACTCTCTGAGACAGAGAGGTTACTTAAAGATACCACCCAGCTGTTGTTCTCCATGCCCTCCACTGAAAAATGAAAAAATACTAGGAGGAGGCTTCAGAAAGTTTGTGGAAAAATTCCATTATCTTTTCATCTTATTTCCCCACAAATTCTCTGGAAGCTCCTCATATTTACTAAGATTTGTGAGATACAGTGAGAAAAGCGCCCCCCTCACACACATATCAAAATAACAAAATGCTAAAAATCCTACAGTGAGGCTTTTGTTGGACAAAACCTTCCCAAGTTCAGCATCAGTAGGTGTCACAATGACAGCCCATACATCACAGCCTAAAGCCACGGAAGAAAGAACTAGTCTTGCTCTTTAAATTGTAGGAGGACTATCTGCGTGAGTTGGGGGGTAGTGTGCAAAGGAAGAAACTGTGAGTGTTCCTGTTGCTGCCTTGTAAAAGTGTGTTTCTTATATAATAAACAGGTATTTTCAGCTTC
Source organism: Chrysochloris asiatica (assembly GCF_000296735.1). Lineage (NCBI taxonomy): Eukaryota > Metazoa > Chordata > Mammalia > Afrosoricida > Chrysochloridae > Chrysochloris > Chrysochloris asiatica. The sequence goes on from NW_006408637.1 coordinate 7,285,809, forward strand.
TCATCAGTTACCTTCTAATGCTTTCAAAGATTCTGTTCATATCCTCATCCACAATACTACGTAGCTCCGCTTTTCCAGTCAAAATAGTGAATAACAGTTAATCAGCTAACCTGATAATCTTGAAAAGTATTGTTTCGACCAGGGATGCATGTAAGAGACAAGCTAGTGCCTGGACAGAAGGCTCAAATAGGAAGAAACAGAGCAAACGTCTCCCGTTAGCTCAACATAGGACACACAAAGGATTCACTTGCTGGCATCAGAACTTGGTGATGCTGCAATGCAAGGGGAAAATATTTATTTAACTTCGGACCCATCATGCTATTCTAAACTGGGCTGTTGTTAAAGGCCAACGAGTCAGATCCGACTGATAGTGACGCTATATAGGGTTTCTGAGGAGCAGCTGGTGGCTTTGAACCTCTGACCTTGGGGCTAGTAATCCAATACTTATATTACACCACCACACCAGGACTCCGATTTTAAACTTATTCATAACCAATTAGCTCTGTGTTGCCTGGAGTCATTATTTCATGGTTAATTTGATTTTCTATCTCTGATGTAAACAGAGATTTAGTGAATAGATCCTGATGTTGTTATTGATAGGTGTCATTGAGTCAGTACCAACTCATAGTGACCATGTACACAACAAAATTAAACACTGCCCACCTCACAATTGTTGTTAAGCCTGAACCCATCGCTGCTGCCACTGTGCCAATCATCTCGTTGGGGGTCTTCCTCCTTTTCTCTGACCCTCCACCTTACCAAACATGATATCATTCTCCAGGGAATGGTCCCTCCCGATAATATGTCCAAAGTATGAGAGATGAAGTTTGGCCATCCTGGCCTCCAAGGAGCACTCTGGCTGCACTTCTTCCAACACAGATCTGTTTGTTCTTTGGCAGCCCATGGTACTTTCAATATTCTCCTCCAACACCATAACTCAAAAGCATCAATTATTCTATGGTCTCCCTTATTCATTGTCTAACTTTCACATGCATATAAGGTGATTGAAAATACCATGACTAGATCCTAGATTTACCTTATTTTTCAGGATTTAGAGGAATGTGTGATAACTTAAGAGCAACAAATTGCGATCCTAAACCCTAAGATGGAGTCTTAGTGTGATGCAGTAGGATAAGCAGTGGACTGTAATGTCAGTTTGAACTGCAAGGTCAGCAGTTCAAAGCTATCAGCCACTCCTCGGATACTCTATACAAGGTTGCTATGAGTAGGACCCAACTCAATAGCACTTAACACCAGTATCATCAAACCATGAGCGGAGCTCTAAAGAGACGTGCAGGGGTAGATACAGGAATGGAGTAGACCTAGGGAAGTACTCTGGGTTGACAATAACAAACAGCCTTATTATTTTCAAGAACCATATATATGGTAAGGGTTTACTATCCAGAGTATAAAAGGATGCCTACAGCATTTCTTTCACAAAAAAATGGACAAGATACTTTACCAAAGAAGAAATACAAATGTCCAATAAGCACACAGAAAGATGTCCAACGTCATTAGTTAATGCAAATCAAAACTAAAATGAGATAACACTTCATGCCCACTAAGAAGGCTATGCTTTAAAAAAGAAAAACAAGGATGTGGAGAAGCTGGATCCCTCATTCATTGCTTGTGGGAATGTACAATGGTATAACCACTGTGCAAAACAGTTTGGTAGATGTTTCAAAGGTAAAACAGAGAACTACTGTATGGCCCATCAATGCCACTCCTAGGTATATCTGCTCCAAAGATTTGAAACCGTGGACTCAAACATCGACTTGCACATGAATGCTCTTTGCAGCACTATTGATCATAGCCAAATAGTGGAAGTAGACTACATATCCATGAAAAGATGTATGGATAAACAAAATCTGGTAATACATATGGTAGAATATATTCAACCATGAAGAGAAATGAAACTCGAATACATGTCATAACATGGATCAACCTGGGAAATAAATCAAGCATGACCTCACTAGAACAGGCAAATGATCAGAGAACCAAGTGTGTTAGTGGTTACTAGGGGTGAGTGTATCACTCATGTGTCAGTTTGTTGTACTGTGGTAGCTTGTATGTTGCCGTGACGCTTATGTTATGTCACTGGTATTTTCCAGAGCAGCAGGTTCACTAATAGTGGATGTGTTTCAGTGATGCTTCCAGAATATGACAGACTAACTAGGAAGAAGGCGAGGTGGATCACTTCTGAATGGTTAGCCAATGAAAACCATATGATTAGTAGTGGAACATTGTCAGATACGGTGTCAAAGAGTACGTCCCTCAGGTTGAAGACACTCCAAACACACCAAGGGAAGAACTGTCTCCTTAAAGTATCTTAATCATATGGAGAGAGGTAAGCTTTCAAGACCTTCATTTGCTATAGTGACATAATTCAAAAGGACAAAAAACAGCTACAAACATCTTTTTTGTGTGTGTATATAATCAGAATATATAATATCAAAAGTATGAATCTAGGAAAATGGAAAGTTGTCAAAAAATGATATGGAACACATCAAGAACAATATCTAGGCATTAGTGAGCTGAAATGGACTGGTATTGGTCATTCTGAATCTGACACTCATGCGGTTTATTATGCCAGAAAGGACAAATTCAAGAGGAATAATGTCGCATTCATCACCAACAAAAACATTTTAAGATCAATCTTGAACTACAATGTTATCTATGATAGACTAATATCCACATGACTACAAGGAAGATCCGTAATACCATGATTATTCAAATGTACCTGTTGTTGTTGTTATGTGCCATGGAGTCAGTTCTGACTCATAGTGACCCTGTACAGGTTTTCTGAGGCTGTAAACCTTTACAGGAGCAGAAAGCCTAATCTTTCTCTCATGGTAGTTTTGAACTGCTGACCTTGTGGCTCGCAGCCCGATTCGTAACCACTATGTTACCAGAGATCCTTCAAATTTACCTACCAACCACTAAAATCAATAATGACGAAATTGAAGAATTCTACCAATTTCAGTCTGAAATTGATTAAACATGCAATCAAGGTGCATTAATAATTATAGGTAATTGGAATGCAAATGTAGGAAACAAAGGAAGTCTACCTAGTTGGCAAATATGACATTGGTGATAGAAATTATGCTGGAGGTCACATGATGGGATTTTGCAAGACCAGTGACTTATTCATTGTAAATACTTTTTTTGGACAACATAAATAATGACAATACATATGGACCTCATCAGATAGAATACACAGGAACCAAACTGACTATATCTGTGGAAAGAGCTGATGGAGAAGCTCAATATCATCAGTCAAAATAAGGGCACGGGGTCACTGTAGACTAGACCGTCAACTGCTCATATGTAAAATTCAGCAGGAAGGTGAAGAAGATAACACTTACTCCCAAGAGCTAAAATAGGACCTTAAGTATATCCCACCTGAATTTAGAGAGTATCTCAAGGGCAGATTTGCTACATTAGATACTACTAACAGAAGACCAGAAGAGGTGTGGCATGAAATCAATAACACCATACAGGAAGAAAGCAAAAGGTCGTTAAACAGACAGGAATGACAGAAAAACCCAAAGTGGATGTCAGAAGAGACTCTGAACCTTGTTCTTGAGTATAGTGAAGCAAGAGCAACCAGGAGAAATGATGAGGTAAAAAAGATGAACAGAAAATTTCAAAACTTCTTAGGAAGAAATGTGCAAAGACCTGGAGTTGACAAACCAAAAGGAAATATCAGGCTTAGCATTTTTCAAGCTGAAAGAACTGAGGAGAAATTCAAGGATTCTATGCGTGAAATATTGAATGCTGCTGGAAATATCAAATGAAGATGGAAGGGTTAGTACAGAGTCACTGTACCGAAAAGAAATGGTCTATGTCCAATCATTGCAAGAGGCAGCATATGATGAAGAACCAATGGTACTAAAGGAGGATGTCCACGCTTCACTGAAGGCATTGGCAAAGAACAAGTCTCCAGGAACTGATGGAATACAAATGGAAATCTTTCAACAAACTAATGCAGCACTGGAGGCACTCTCTCATCCATGTCAAGAAATTTGGAAAACAGCTACCTGACCAACTGATTGGAAGAGATCCATATGTGTTCCATTCCAAAGAAAGGTGACCCAACAGAATGCAGAGCATGTTGAACGATATCATTAATAGCATGTGCAAGTAAAATTTTTCTGAAGATAAGTTAAAAAATTATTGAAGCAGTACATCAACAGGGATCTTCCAGAAATTCAAGCTGGTTTCAGAAGCAGATTTGGAAAAAGGGATATTATTGCTGATATTGGATGCATCTTGACTGAAAACAAAGAATACCAGAAAGATGTTTACCTTTGTTTCATTGACTATGCAAAGGTTTTCACACTGTGTGGATCATAAAAACCTATGTCAACATTGCAGAGAATAAGTACTCCAGAACACTTCATTATGCTTTGAGAAACCTGTGCATAAAACAAGAGGCAACTGGGGCAATACAACAAGGGGATATTGAATGGCTTAAAATGAGGAAAGGTGTGCATCTAGGCTGTATCCTTTTATTGCACTTATTCAATCTGTATGCTGAGCAAACAATCTGAGAAGCTTATAATAATGAAGAAGAACATGACATCAGGATTGGATGAAGAGACATTTACAACCTGCCATACGCAGATGACGCAATCTAGCATGCTGAAAGTGAAAAAGAGTTGAAATACTTACGGATAAATATCAGTATGGATTGCACCTCAATGCAAATGAAACAAAAATTCTCACAAATGAACCAATAAATAACATCAGGATAAATGGAGAAAAGATCCACAATCTATACTCATGGAAGCAGCAGTCGATAAATCAAATGACATATTGCATTAGACAAATCTGCTGCACAAGGCCTCTTTAAAGTGTCCAAGAGCAAAGATAAGATGTCAGTTTGAGGACTAAGGTGATATAATAACCTCATATGCATATGAAAGTTGGACAATGAATAATGAAGATCATAGAAGAATTGATGCATATGAGTCATGTTATTGGAGGAGAATATTAAGAGTACCACGGACCACCAAAACAACAAACAAATCTATGCTAGAACAAATACAGCTAGAATGCTAGAATGCTCCCTAGACTGTAGGATGGCCAGACTTCATCTCTCTTACTTTGGACATATTATCAGGAGGAACCAGTCCTTGGAGAAGGATATCATGCTTGGCAAAGTGAAGGATCCGTGGATACAGAGTAGGGCCCCCACCAAGTGGCTTAGCAACCATGAGCTCAAACATACCAGTTGTGAGGATGGTGCAGGCTCAGGAGGAAGAGATTATGCGATGGTTAATCATGGTGACTTTATGCGCACAGAGTAGAAAGGTGGTCCACAGGGTTATCAATGGCTGATTTTTCAGAAGTAGGTCACCAGGCCTGTCTTTCAAAATGTCTCTGGGTGGGCTTGAACCTCCAATCTTTTTCATTAGTACCCAAGTGTGTTAAATGTTCCACCTAAGAACTCCATATACATTTCCTTAACGGGGCAAAAATCAACCTGAACATCTAGGCCAAGGTGAACATATTTGTTTGTTGGGATGTGAAGCTGGGGCAAGAATGACAGAGCCTGGGGACTTCAGCACATTTTGATCTATTCTTTAGACAGACCATATGAATATTTCTCTACCACATTTTGATATGAGCACCATATCTCTTCCTCCTTTAAAAGTCCCTTTCTCAAGGAAATGCTGTAGCAAACTCTTAATACATTTTTGAAATTTAAAATCCATCATTTCCAAACGTTGCTTTGAAACAATGCAAGTCCTGTTTAAAAGATGTTCCTCTAGCACCATCTTGTGTTTGTTTGTACATTTACTAGATAAAACATTACTTTCCCTAAATTCCCCAAATGTCAAATAATAGGGAACATCCTTCGTATTCCAATCTAAAATGTTGCTAGATCTTGAAAGCGTTTGCTATGAGCCTTAAGTTTTTTTTTCCCCCCAGTACATTAAAACCATTAGATCTACATTCTCAGCAAACAAGGGCAACATTTTCAATGCACATGACCCCAAGGTTCTGTCCAAAGTAGAAAAGAAAATCAAGTCAATCACAGCTCATAGATAATTAACCATCCCTTAGTATTTTGCAAGTTTCCACTCAAACTAATGTTGTCGCTGTTGTTAAGTGCTGTCAAGTCAATTTTGACTCACACTGACCCTTTACAGGGTTTCCGAGTAGTAGCTGGTAGGTTTGAACTGCCAACTTTATGTTTAACAGTCCAGTGCTGATCCTGCAGTGCCGCACCAGGAGTCTACCTCTGGTGTGTGTCCATTTGTAATTAAAGAAAAATCAACCATATCAAAGACTTAGTTGTGTTAATCTCTCTTTCTTCATACTTAAAGGAACAAACAAATAATCTTAAAAAAATAAATAAAACTCAGAATTTGTAAGCCTGTCACTGAAATTTAAACACATGTTTTTCACATTTGTTTTCCGTTCCAAACTTAAGCAAAAACTAAATATATTTCCATCAGCAATAAATAAACATTATATAACCTCCCAAAATAACAGTAGAAATCTATTAATGGCTTGCAGCTCTAGCTGACTCACAAGAGTCTGTGTGCATCTCTTGCCTACGGCACGTCCCATAACCTCACTTTCGTAATCTGCAATCAGTCCTGGTGGGAGGATTGACCTAGGAAAATTAGCCAATGCTACAAATCAGGACTTCCACCTCTTTCTGGAAAACTGGTTGTTAAACCTGTATCAACATACCACCACATAAGGAGGGTAAGGAAACCTGACTTAGAACCTTTCTGCTTTGGTAAGGGAGTGCCATGGCTGTTGTTCGGTGCCATCAAGTCAAATATGACTCATAGTGACCTTATGCCCAACGGAAACACTGCCTGGTCCTCCGCCAACCTCACAATCATTGCTACGCTTGAACCCATTGCTGCTGCCTACTGTGCCAATGCAGCTCATTGGGGGTCTTCTTCTCCTTTATTGACCCTCCACTTTACCAAGCATGATGTCCTTCTCTCCTGATAACATGTCTGAAGTATAAGAGACGAAGTCTGGTCATCCTGGCTTCCAATGAGCACTCTGGCTGTATTTCTTCCAACACAGATTGGTTTGTTCTTTTGGTGGTCCATGGTACTCTTAATATTCTCCCCCAACATCATAACTCAAATGCATCAATTCTTCTATGGCCTTCTTTATTCACAATCCACTTCCACATGCACATGAGGTTATTGAAAATACCACGGCTTTGTCAAGCACACTTTAGTCCTCAACCTGACATCTTTGCTGTTGAACACTTTAAAGAGGTCTTATACAGTAGATTTGCCTAATGCAATACGTTGTTTGATTTCTTGACAGCTGCTTCCATGAGTGTTGATGGTTGATTCAAGCAAAATGTAGACTTTGACAACTTGAGTCTTTCCTCCATTTATCTTGATGTTATTTATTGGTCCATTGGTGAGGATTTTTGTTTTCTTTACATTGAGGTACAACCCTTAGCAAAGGCTGTGCTCTCTGACCTTCATTAAAGTGCCACTAAATGTAACTAAAACAAAAAAACAACTAAACCCATTGCCCTCAAGTTCTTTTCTACTCATGCTACTAACCTTGAAGGATGGAGTAGAATTACCTCATAGGGTTTGTGAGGCTGTACATCTTTACAAAAGCAAACTGCTTCAGCATTCTCCCAAGAAGCAAGAAATGGGTTCAAACCACTGACCTTTTGTTTGGTAGCCCAGCACTTAACCCACGACACCACCAGGACTCTTGAAGTATAACTAAATAGTGTAATGGGTGGTGCCTTGGGCTGCTAAGCCAAGGGCATCAGTTTGACTCCACCAGTTGCTCTGCAGGAGAAAGATGAGACTTTCTACTCATGTAAAGACAGACAGCCTTGAAACCCTATGTAGACTCGATGTCAGTCAGCACTGACTTGCTGGATGTAGCAGCATGGTGGTTTGCTTGTTGCTGTGATGCTGGGAGCTATGCCGCCAACATTTCAAGTTTCAGACTAAGAGAGACTAGGAAGAAACAACTGAAAATCTACTTAAAAAAAGTAGCCAATGATCATATCGGAGTTGTCCAATATAATACTGGAAGATGAGTCTCCTTGTCTGGAGGGAACTCAAACTACACAGCAACCGTAATGCTGGACGTGGGCATGCTAATTGTGAAAATGGGACAAGATCAGGCAACATTTCTTCATATGGGATTGCTGTGAATCCGAGAAAACAACAATTAAACTAAGTATCTTTAATCACAATTATACCATCCAACATATTTTTGACATAGTTCAACGCCTATTCTTCTAGTCTTTATTCTTAAAATTTTTCATAAATTAATGCATTGCAAACTGGAATGGTGAAGCAAAATGGCTCTGTGGGATAAACACTTGCTGGAGAATAACAAGGTCGCTGGTTCCAGCCCACCAGCCACTCTGAAAAAAAGACGAGGCTTTGTACACCTGCAAAGATTTACAGCCTCAGAAACCCTGTACAGAATTAACTATGAGTCAGAACTGAGTCAATGGCACTTAACAACAACAACAAATTGTAATGAGCATATCCACACCACAAATTGTAGTTAGCATATTCAGAGATTTTCCCCAACCTCAATTTCCTGGAAAGCCAAGCAAAAAGTAAATGTTAAAGGGACCTGAAGAAGGTTTTGAAGGCTCCATCTTGGCTTCTGTGTGTTCTAGGTCTAAGCTGTGTTCTGGGTCTACACTTACGACACTTACCTACTAAACTAGGGCTTATTTTGATGATGATGCAATTTAATCCATAGTCAGTGGGAAAATTTAAGCATGGCAGCTACAGTGATCCTTGGAGCCAGCCATGGAATATAGTGAGTAAGTTCTTGAAATTCATTGCGGGAGTGGGGGTGGCAGATAAATGATAATACTGGATTTCAGTGAGAGAAAAGTGGGAGCAGAGTATTCCATGCATTGTACTAATTATAGAAATCAATGGCTGAGTGTCCTCAGCACTGAGTTTTCCAGGACAGCCATGGCAAGGGGGAGAAATAGGATTTGCAGAATGGCCGGCAGGATTTGTTGGCACTCAGTTCACATGGTTCCATTTCAGTTCTCTTGTCTCCAAAGGATCCTGATGGGCCTACATGGGGCCTGGAGGGGCAGCTCCCCTTAAATGTTTTCACTATGTCCTCAAAGCCTCATCTCATTGTTTAAGCTATTTTTAAATGGAGTCTCTCCCTCTGCCCACCTTTTAGACTAATTCTCAGTTTTCTCCATTCTTCTCAGCTCTGATGCCTTTTTCAAGGCAAAGTTCTATTTGTTGTTGTTAAGGGCTATTGATCCAGGTTCCGACTCATAGCGACCCTGTATGGGGTTTCCAAGGAGCGGCTGGTGAGCTTGAACCGCCAACCTTGTGCTTCAAACCGACTTTGCTGTCCTGCACATTAACCCACAGCGCCACACCAGGACTCTTTCTATTAGGATGTGGTTAAAAACATTTGGCGGGATTATGCCTTCTAGAGCCAGCAGAGGGAGCACTTCTCTGCAGTTCTGGCTTATCAGAAAGAGCTTTCATAAGATACGGAGTCACTAAGCAAATGAAAAAATCCTTGTTAACACAGACAACTGAATGGTTTAAAATTAGGGAAGGTGTGTGCCAGGGTCGTATTCATACTTATTCAATATGTATGATGAGCAAACAATCCAAGAAGCTGGATTGTACGAAGAACAACGCGGCCTTAGGGTAGGAGGAAGACTCATTAACAGCCTGGCTTGCTGAAAGCAAAGAGGACTTAAAATCAAGATCAAAGACCACAGCCTTTGGTATGGGTTGCATCTCAACATAAAGAAAACAAAAGTCCTCACCACTAGACCAATAAATAACATCAAAATAAATGAAGAAATGATTAAAGTTGTCAAAGACTGCATTTTGCTCAGATCACCCATCAACATTCATGGAAGCAGCAGTCAAGAAAACAAATGACGTATTGAATTGGACAAATCTGCTGCACAAGTGTTGAAGAGCAAAGATGTCAGCTTGAGGACTATGGCGTGCTTGACCAAAACCATGGTATTTTCAATAACCTCATACGCATGCGAAAGTTAGACAGTGAATAGGAAGACTGTAGAAGAATTGACACATTTGAGTTATGGTGTTGGAGGAGAATATTAAAAGTATCATGGGCCTGTCAAAAGAACAGGCCAATCTGTTTTGGAAGAGGTATACGCAGAGTGTTCCTTGGAAGCCAGGATGACCAGTCCCTGGAGAAGGAGGTCATTTTTGGGAAAGTGGAGAAAAAGAGGAAGACCCCTATGAGATGGAAGGAGCAATGGGCTCAAATGTAGCAACAATTGTGAGGTTGGCTCAGGACAGGGTAGTGTTTTGTTCTGTTGTTAACAGGATCGTTATGACTTGGTACCGACTCGGTGGCACCTAACAACAATTCTGGTAGCATAGTGGTTACGAGTCGGGCTGCTAATCTCAAGGTCAGCAGTTCAAAACTACCAGGCATTTCACGGGAGAGAGATGAGGCTTTTTGCTTCTGTCAGCTTTGGAAACCCTATACAGGGACTCTATGAGTCAGAAGTGACACCATGGCACACTATCACCACCATTAAACTCACGGAATCCTGGTGTGGCCCTGTGGGTTAATGCACTGGGCTGTAAGATTCGGTTTCAATCACAAGGTGGACAGTTCAAGCTCACCAGCCACTCTTTGGAAACCCTATACAGGGTCACTATGAGTCGGAACCGACTCCAAGGCACTTAACAACAAGGGTAAACTCATTTCTCCAAGCTAAGTGTTCTCTCTCTCTCTCTCTCTCTCTCTGCCTTTTTCTCAGGAGCCCTGGTAGTGTGGTGGATTACACACTGGACTGCTAAGTGAAAGATTAGCAACTCAAATCTCTCTGCTGCTCCTTCAGAGAAACATGAGACGTTCTGATTCTTAAAGATTTACAGTCTCAGAAAACCTATATAGGCTTGCTGTGAGTCAGAACCGACTCAAGGGCACAAAACTGCTACCGCCACTCTCTCTCTCTCTCTCTCTCTCTCTCTCTGTATATTGTTAAGTGCCATTGATTCAGTTCTGACTCATAGCAACCCTGTATAGGGATTTGAACTGCCGACCTTGTGTTCCAACTGACCTTGTGGCCCAGTGCTTTATATGCAGTGCCACACCAGACCTCTTTACATAGATAAATGTGTGTCTGATGTTGTTGTTAAGTGTCCAATGTGTCAAATCTAGTCTTGAAACAGTCTGTAAATTCAGCTGGGATATACTTTAGATTATATTTGGGTCTTACAAACTTGTCTTCATTTTCCTCAGCTCCAACCTGAACTTCCATATTAGCAATTAATAGTCTGTTCCAAAATTGGCTTTTGGCCTTATGTTGGCTGATTAATAGTGAACTTCTCCATTTTTCTCTTTCCACAGTCAATTTGATTTACTGTGTATTCCTTCTGATCCGGTAGAATAGTCTCTGTTTATGCTGTTGAAAAAAAGTTATTTGCAATGAATAAATATTTAGTCTTGCAAAACTCATCACGGGATCTCCAGCTTCATTTCTGTCACTAAAGTCATATTTTCTACCTATTGATCATTTTGTTTCTGGCTTGCACATTCTACTCACCAGTACCAATATATCTTTTTTTTAAATGTTTTATTGTGAATTATGTGATTGTTTACTTGGGAGAACATTAGCTTTACATCAATTTCATTGCCATGGTTACAATCCCCTCCATGCATCATCAACCAACCAAAGGGTATACCCTGCAAGCCTGCCCCCCCAGTCGTCAGCACACAGCCCCTCTCCCTCTCTGGGTCTAGAGTCCCCAGCCACTCCATCTCTCCACATTATCATCTCTGCTTCCATCTGTGGCATCATTGCTTCTGTGGGTAGGGTCCCACTCTCCACTCTTCTCCCTTGATGGTCCCAAGGCTGCAAAGCCAATCAGTCCCCTCCTTTTGCTACAAAACATCTACCTTTACATTTCCAACCCTCACAATCAGTCCTGATAACA
>NW_006408637.1:7299297-7300899 GCF_000296735.1 Chrysochloris asiatica
ATTTCACTCAACATAATGTCCTCATGGTTCATCCATGTTATGCAATGGATTGCACATTCCTTGTTTTTCTTCAAGGTAGCATAATATTCCATTGTGTGTGTGTACCAGTTTGTTTATACTTTTTTCAGTTGATGGGAACTTTGGCTGTATCCATCTCTTTGTAAATAGTGCTGCTATGAACATTGGTGTGCATATATCTATTCGTGTTATGGCTCGCATTTCTTGTGGGTAAATACCAAGTAGAGAAATTGCTGGATCATAAAAATTGCTATTTCCAAACTTCTGAGGAAGAGCCATATTGCTTTCCAGAGAGGCTGGACCATTTTGCAATCCCACCAGCAATGCAGGAGCATCCGAGTTTCTACACATCCCTGCGAGCATTTATTGTCCACTACTTTTTTGATCTTTGCTGTTATTGCTGGTGTGAGATGGTAGCGGATTGTTGCTTTGATTTGCATCTCTCTAATGGCTAGTGATCATGAACATTTCTTCATATGTTTGTTGGCTGCCTGAATGTCCTCCTTGGAGAAGTGTCTGTTCATGTCCTGTGCTCCTTTTTTAAATGGTTATTTGTCTTTTTCTTGGAGAGGTGTTGTAGTTTCCTATATATTTTAGAAATGAGTCCCTTGTTAATGTGTCATTGCAAAAGACTTTTTCCCCATTCTGTGGGTTACCTTTTTACTCTTCTGGTAAAGTCTTTTGATGCACATAAGTTTTTAATTTTCAGTATGTCACACTCATCTATTTTGTCTACTTTTGTTTGTTTAATTTTCAAAATGTTTGGTAGTCTGTGTATTCCCTGAATGAGTGCCCTCACATTTGTCCCTATTTTCTCATTGATGGCCTTCATAATTCTGGGATTCACATTTAGGTCTTTAATCCATGCTGAGTTGGTTTTTGCATAAGATGTGAGGTGAAGGTCTTGTTTCAATCTTTTGCATATTGCTTTCCAGTTCTGCCAGCACCATCTGTTGAAAAGACTATCACCTCCCCAGGCGATATATTTAGGTACTTTGTCAAAAATCAGTTGGCTGTATGTGGATGGGTTAATTTCTGGATTCTCGATTCTGTTCCATTGATCAATATATCTTTCATTGTACCAGTACCAAGCAGTTTTGACCACTGTATCCATGTAATACATTTTGAAGTCAGGGAGTGAGAGGTTTCCAACCTCTTCTTTTAGCAGTGCTTTGCTTATCCTGGGTCTCTTTCCTTTCCATATAAAGTTTGTAATTGTTTTTTTTTCCATCTCTTTGAAGAATGCTGTTGGAATCTGGATTGGGATTGCATTATATGTGTAAGTTACTTTGGGCAGTATTGACATTTTCACAATGTTAAGTCTTCCTATCCAGGAGCATGGTACATTCTTCCATTTTTGTAGGTCTCTTTTGGTTTCTTGTAGTAGTCTTTTGTAGTTTTGTTTTTTCTTTTTGTATAAGTCCTTTGTTTCTCTGGTTACATTTATTCCTAGATATTTCATCCTTTGGGCGGCTATTGTAAATGGTATTGCTTTCCTAATATCCTTTTCAATGCTGTCGTTTTGGGTATAGAGGAATCCAACTGATTTTTGTATGTTAAGCTTATATCCTGCCACTTTGCTGA
>NW_006408637.1:7307443-7316235 GCF_000296735.1 Chrysochloris asiatica
GAGGGGGAGCGGCTGAGGACTCTAGATTCATCAACTAAGAAGAGAAGGACTAAGAGCTGGTGGCCAGGAGCAGACTTACAGAATGTGCCCTTTGGAGATGTAATTTATTATATATGCCTGAGTGGGTTTTTTTGTTTGTGTGTTTTTTAAAAAGCTAAAGTGGATAGCGCGAAATACTGTTAACTGATGGTACATGGAGGGGATTATAATCAATGTAATGAAACAAGGTGTATGATCTGTTGAATGCAAAACTGATGATGTGCCCTGTAAACTTATACTCAATCCACAATAAAAACCTTAAAAAAAAAAAAAGAGCACTGTGTTCAGTATTCTTCGTGGTACTTATGTTTGTATTTACATCCTCATTGTGCCCTCTTTAAAGAGTCAGACAGTGACAAGCTCAGTTTTGCATCACCATCGCCTAAGAGAGTGAGTTGATGCCCACTCATAGAGACCCTATATGACAGAGCAGAGCACCAAGTCTTCTCTCCCATGGGGTGGATGGCGAGCTCAAACTGCAGACCTCTTGGTTAGCAGCTGAATGCTTTGAGCAATGATTGAGCAACCAGGGCTCCTCCCGGCACATGGTAATCCCTCCATAGATGTTTATTAAAATGAACAAATGAAGGAACCAAGATAAAGTGAAGATGAAAAGTGGGAGACATAGGAACAGCTAGTGGTCTTGAGGGGAAGTTCATCTGCAAGAAGGAAACCAATTACAGAGAGAAGCAGAGCTCAAAAGTAGAAAGGGAGGACCCCAGTAACCTTCACTTCCCACTCTCAGGGGTCCCTATGGCCCTTCTGCCTCAGGAAGACGAACTGTGTCCTTCTTCAGAGGGATGTACCTGTTTCCACGTACTTCCACATACTGCTTCTCTGAGACTAAGCTAGTTGCCATCAGGTTGACTGTAATTCATGATGAAGCTTGCATGGCAGAGTAGAACAGAACTGCATAGGGTTTCCAATGACTGGCTTTTCATTAGCAAATTACCAGAGCTTTCTTCGGAGGTACGATGTCAATGGGTGATGATCCAAGTTTCATCTATCTCCTTATCAGCAAAAATTCCCTAGCGGACCTCTATCCTCTCTATTCCTACTCATTTTATACATATATAATCTCCTTCCCGTCTTAAAAAGAAGATATTTAGCAAGCAGTTTTACTTTCTGTCAAAAGCCCCGAGGCAGTGTGAGAATTGCTTGCTACTGGCCTCCAGCCCAAGGTCTGACTCACTCCTACTGCAAGTAATGTTTACAAAAAGGGGGTTGCTCACAGCAGTTTCCCTTGCATTAAGAAAGCTTGCTTTGTGTGTGGAGCTCCTGTGTGTGCTTTCTTCAGAGCACAGTACCTTCCACAGGTAGAATATGTCTCTCCCTGAGAGTTCTGATGGGTATTTCACACCCTTGTTGAGCGAGAGGCCAAGTCAGGAAGCCTACTTTATTTATCCAAAATAAAGTCCATATACGAGCTGAATAACTTGTGTTCTTATATCTAGGAACCACTGACACTGTCACTAATGGGAGATTTCTTTCTGGGTTATGGATGAGAAGATAGAGAGAGAGATTTAAAAAAAAACAAACCCAAAATGCAGCCTAATAACGGATAATCAGGAACCTTGCTAAATATTCTCCCTACTTAATTAAAAAAAAATTTTTTTTTTTTAAAAAAGCAATAGATTTTTCTGGGCATAAAGGAAGTTTTTTCTGTTTTAACTTTCTATTGTGACTTGGGTGAAAGTTTACATAGCAAATTGGTTTTCCTTTCAACAATTCATACATATTTTGTTTTGTGAGATTGATTGTAGTCTCTGTAACAACACTCCTCCCACTTCTCTCTGGGTTTACTGTTTCAATTAGTTCTTTTTTTCCATCCCTTCCCGCCTCTGAGCTTTATTCCTGAGAAAAAAACTATGCCCTTTGATTGCTCTAAGGAATGCAGAGTTCCTTGGTGTTATTATTCACTTTATAGGCCTTTCTGTTATTGAGTTGAAAGTTGAGTCAGTTCCAAGCTTGCCTCTTTGGAGTTCCACCAGTCTCTACCAGACTAGTAAGCCTGATCTTTTCCTATTATTTTGAGTCTTGTTCCACCTGATTTTTCACTCTATTCAGGGCCTTCTATGGTGATCTCTTTCAGAAGGTCAGTTCTATCTAATTCTTCTGGATTTGGAGTCACGGAGGCTGGGATTCATATGGCCCATGAGTTCTGTGGACTAATGGTTTCCAGGGATCTTTGATTTTCTTTACTCTTCTTTGCTCCAGAAGAGGAGAGACCAATAGTTGCCCCTTAGATGATTACTTACAAGCTATTAAGACTCCAATTGCTCTTCACCAAAGTAGGATACAGAACATCATCTTTGTGGACTATGTTATGCCAACAGACCTTGGCATCCCTCTGAGATTATGGTCTTGAGCCTCTGGACCCAGCAATTAATTCCCTCTAGGCTTGGAGTCCTGGTGTGGCGCTGTGGGCTAATGTGTCAGACTGCAAAGTCAGTTTGAACTGCAAGGTTGGTGGTTCAAGCTTACTAGCTGCTCCTTGGAAACCCTATACAGGGTCGCTATGGGTCAGAATTGACTCTATGGGACTTAACAACAACAGGCTTTGGTTATAGCTAAGAAGTTTTCATACCTCTGTCCTTGTATGCGTTACTATATTTATGGCTGTATTTACAGCACATGTGAATACTGCTATTGTTGGATTACGTATGTAATCGTATTTCCCTTTGTTGCCTTAACTCTTTTTTTTTTTTTTTTTAAGTTTCTATTGTGAATTATGTGGGTTTACATGGGAGAACATCAGCTTTACATTCATCCTATTGTATTTCGTTTTACTGCAATGATTTCAATCCCCTCCATGCATCATCAAACAACCAAAGGGTACACCCCACAAGCCTGCTGCCCAGCTGTCAGCACACAGCCCCTCTCCCTCCGTGAGTTCAGTGTCCCCCGCCACTCCATCTGTCCACGTCATCGTCTCTGTCTCCATACCTGGCGTCACTGCCTCTCTGGGTAGGGTCGCACACTCCACTCTTCTCACTTGAAGGTCCCAGGGACCTCTGCTCCTGGACTGCAAAATTAGTCACTCCCCTCCTTTTGTTGCAAAATATCTACCTTTACATTTCTGACCCTCACAGTCAGTCATGATAGCAACTATTCACTATTGTACCACGAGAGTCTTATCCCCATCTCCTTTCATCAGCCCCGTCCCAACAGATTGGAAATCATTCCACCTTCCCCCACCCTATCTGGAACTAGGCTCCCTCTTGAATGTTGCCTTAACTCTTATGTTCCTCCTGGTATGTTCCTTTGCCTTGATTATTTAGTGCCGACCTCCAACTTATTATTTATTGCCTTTCCCCTCACCCAAATTCATGTGTCTACCTTCTAGTTATGGAGTCCTGGTTTGGTGCTGTGGGCTAATGCGTCAGACTGCAAAGTCGTTTGAACTGCAAGGTCAGTGGTTCAAGCTTACCAGTCACTCCTTGGAAAGCCTATACAGGGTATCTGTGGGTTGGAATTGACTCGATGGCACTTAACAACAACAACAACCTTCTAGTTGGGAATCCTGGTGTGGCGTTGTGGGTTAACTCACCAGACTGCAAAGCTGTTTGAACTGCGAAGTTGGTGGTTCAAGCTCACCACCTGCTCCTCAGAAACCCTATACAGGGTCAGTATGGGTCGGAACCAACTCAACGGCACTTAACAACAACAACAACCTTCTAGTTGAGTCTTAGTGTGATCTGCAGTCCAAACCCACAAGCAACTCTCAGAAACACTCAAGGTTGTTACAAGTTGGAACCAATTCAATGGCACACAACCACCGCAACAAACTTGCTAGTGATTTACGTTCCATTCCCCGCCCAGCCCTGGTGACCTACAAAGATGTTTTTCCTGTTTGTAGAAACCTTTCCTTGATTTTTGACACTAGTAGTCTCATACACGGAATCCTGGTGTGGCACTGTGCGTCAGACTGCGAATTCATTTGAACTGCCACGTCGGTGGTTCAAGCTCACCAGCTGCTCCTTAGAAATTCTATACAGGGTCACTGTGGGTTGGAATTGACTCGACGGCACTTAAGAATAACAACAAGTCTTAGACACACCATATGTCCGTTTGTGATTGATTTCTTTCACTCACCATTCTCCTCTAGTTTCATTCACGTTATGACATGTGTCACAGATTTGTAGTTACAATTTAACATTGTGGAACTGTGAACCACAGGTTAGCAGTTCAAGCTCACCCGCTGCTCCTCGAAAACTGTATACAGGGTTGCTATGAATTGGAACTGACTCGACAGCACTTAACAACAACAATATATACCATGTTTATGTATCATAGTTTATCTATTTATCCATTGATAGACACTTAAGCCGTTTCCTTCTTTTTGTTACTAAGAATGAAGCTGCAGTGAACATCTTGTTGTAAGGTGTCCTACAGTCAGTTTTGACTCACAGTGCCCCTGTCCACAACAGAACAAAACACTGCCCAGGCCTGTGCCATCCTCACAATTATGCTTGAGCCACTTGCTTCTGCCACTGTGTCAATGCATCTCGTGGGGAGGGAATCTTTCTCTTTTACACTGAACTTCACCTAGTATGACGTCGTTCTCCAGGAATTGGTCCCTCCTGATAGTAGTTCAGAGATAAAGCCTCACCATCCTGGATTCCAATGAGTGCTCGGGCTGAACTTCTTTCAACACAGATTTGTTTGTTCTCCTGGCAGCCAGTCAACTGTACTTTCAATATTCTTATCCAACACCGGTACTCAAACTTGCATATATCTGTTCATGCCACAGTTCTTATTTCTCTAGAATATATCCTAGTAGTAGGATTTCTTGAGTCCTGTTGTGGCACTGTACAATAAGCACTGGACTGCTGACCACAGTACCCACCAGCTGCTTCTGGAGAACTCTCTACAGGGTTGCTATGAGTTGGAACCAACTCGACGGTACTTAAGCACAAGTGTGATTTCTAGATCATAAGGTATTTCTATTTCCAAGTTTGTTAAGGAAACATCATACTATTTCACCATGTTACAACATCAGTAGGGTATGAAGGCTCCAGTCTCCTCATGCCCTCACCTTGCTTTGTCTTTTTGCTGTTCATTTTGGGGTGAAATGATATCTAATTTGCGGTGCTGCAGGATAATGCACTGGACAGCACAGTCAGCTTGAACCGCACGGTCAGTGGTTCAATCCACGAGTCACTCCTTGGAAACAGGGTCGCTATGAATCGGAACAACACCAACAACGGCTAATGATTACAAAAATTTCTTCATGTGTTTGTTGGTCAGCTTTGGTGGACTGTCTATTCACGTTTTTCATTGAATTTTTTATTTTTATTGATGATGTGTTAACATTTTTTTACAAATTTTAGAGGTTAGTTCTTTGTCCTATATGTTGCTGCCAAACATATTTTTCCAGTGTATAGGCTCTCTTTTTTACCCTTTGATGAAATCATTTTATGCATGCAAATGTTTAATTTTTAGGAGGCCCGAGTCATGCAGTTTGTCTTATACTATTTGTGCTAATTTAGTTATGTTTGATAGTGTATTCATGCCATGTTATGAGGGCTCTTAAGCTTTGCCCCTTTTTTTCTTTGATTTTTGTTGTTGTTGCTTTAGGTTTTACGTTTACATTTGACCTATGTATAGTGAGATATATGTGCCCTGTTCCATTTTTCTACAACTGGGTATCCAATATTGGCAGAATCATTTGTTAGAGAAAGCTGTCCCTATTAAATGAGTTTCCGTCATTTGTCAACATTTTCAATCCTCTACCATTGGTCTAAGCGTCTGTCACTACACTAATAGCAGGCCGTTGTGAATACTGTGGCTGTAGAGTAGGTTTTGAGATAGGGAAGCATGACACCTCCTATTTTGTTGTTCCTCTTTATAGTAGTTCATTCTTTTTTAGCCTGGGTCTCTTTCTTTTCCTAATAAAGTTAGTGGTTAGTTTTCCCATCTCTTTAAAGAATGATATATCTATACATTGTTTAGGTACTACTGCCATTGTTACAATGTTATGTCTCCCTATCCATGAATATGATATATTCTTCCATTAATGTAGGTCTCTTTGGGTTTCTTATGGTAGTGTTCTGTAGTTTTCTTTGCATAGATCTCTTATGTCTCTGGTTAGATTTATTCCTAAATACTTCATCTTTTAGGAGATTCTTGCAAATGGGATTGATACCCTGATTTCCTTTTCAGAGTTTTCTTTGCTATTGTATTAGAATTAGACTGATTTATGTATATTGATATTGTACCTGTCACTTTGCTGAATCCAATTACATATAGTATTTGATTTGTTGAGTTGCTGGGATTTTCTGTGTATTGGACCCTATCATGTGCCAAAAGAGACAACTCTACTCCTTCTTTGCTAAATTTAATGCCTTTTAGTTTCCTGTCTAGTCTTACTGCTCTGATTTCCAATATGATACTGAATAGGAGTGATGATGCAAGGTATTCTTTCTGACTCCCATCCACAAGAGCAATGATTTCACTTTCTCTCCACTGAGAATAATATTGATCTTTGGTTCTGTGTGTTGTTGTTATTAAGTGCCGTCGAGTTGATTCTGACCCATAGTGACCCTGCATAGGGTTTCCGAGGCTGTAAATCTCTACGGGAGCAGAAAGCCTCATCTTTTTCCCGTGGAATCACTGGTGTTTCAAACTGCTGACCTTGAGATTAGCAGCCTGATTAGTAACCACTATGCTACCAAAGCTCTTTAATTATTATGAAAATTTCTGTACTATTTGTATCTTAGGAGCTCTGATAGCGTAGTGATTACGAATCGGGCTGTTAACCTCAGGGTCAGCAGTTTGAAACTACAGCCATTCCACGGGAGAAAGATGAGGCTTTCTGCTTCCATAGAGATTTATAGCCTCAGAAACCCTGTACAGGGTCGCTATGAGCCAGAACCGACTCCACGGCACATAACAACAACAACAATTTGTATCTCGCTGAGTTTTTATCAGAACTGGGTGTTGAGTTTTATAAAATGCATTTTCTGTGTCATTTGTTACAATCGTGATCTTTTTCATTTATTTATGTAGTGGATTATATCAATTATTTCTTTAATGCTGAACCATCCTTGCACACCTGGTCATGATGTATTGATATTTTGTTGGATTTTATTGTCTAGTATTTTGTTGAAGATTTTTACAACTGTGTTCATGGGAACATTCATTTATAATTGTGTGTGTGTGTTTGGTGTCTTTACCTGACTTTGTTTTCAGGGTTACACTTGCTTCGTATAATGAATTTGGACTTAGTGGTTAGTTTTTTCATCTCTAAACTATTACCGAACATCCAGAAGGATGCTCTCTCATAATTTAACTAGGATTAGTGTCAGTTCTTTGTATCTTTGGTAGATTTTGCCAGTGGAGCTGTCGTGGCCAGGATATTTTCTGTTTTCCTTATTATTTTCTTAAAAAATTTTAAGACCTGCTCAGATTAATTTGTGACAGATCTGTTCAAATTTTTACTTCAGATCATGCTAGTTTGGGTAGGTAGCGTGTTTCTAGAAATGTATTCATTTCTTCTAGGTTTTTTGATTTGTCTGAGTGCAGTTCTTCAGAGTGGTCTCCTATTACCCTTTTTATTCAGTTGGCTCTGCTGTAACATCACCTATTTAATTTCCTATTCATTCCATTTGCATCTTCTCTTTCTTTAAGTTTGTGAGCTTTGCCATTGGTTTGTCAATAGTATTAATCCTTTCAAAGAACCAGTTATCATCTTTTTTATTCTTTGTTTTGTTTCATTTATTTGTGATCTAATCTTTATTATTTATTTTCTCATGTTGACTTTAGGCTTATTTTGCTGATCGTTTTCTAATTATTGGAGAAGTTGGGTTAAGGAACTGAATTTGATTCTTCATTCTTTTTTGATGTTTGTATTTATTGTAATAAACTGACCTTGTGCACTGCTTTGTTGTGTCCCAAAGATTTGTGTATTATAAGTTTCATTCTTATTTGATTCAAGGCGTTTTTAAATTTTACTTTTGTTCTTTTAATGTTACTTTTGTTCTCTTCAACAGTAGATTTTTAAAGCACGGTGCTCATTAGTTTGCATGTATTTGATTTTTTTACCTCTTAGTCTTCTTATTGTTGATTTCTAACTTTATAGCAGTGTGATAGGAAAAGATGATTTTTTAGGATTTCACTGCTTTGAAATGTATTGAAGCTTGCTTTGTGAATTAAGTGGCCTCTTCTGGAGAATGGTCCCTATGCACTGGAAAAGAATGTATATTGTGCTGCTGTCGGGTGGAGCTCTGTGTACTTTTATGAATTTATCGGTTGATTGTATTGTTGGATCTACTGTGTCTTTATTGAGTTTATATTTCTAGGTGTTGTGTTCTTCATTGAAAGTGGTACATTAAAGTCTTCTACTATAAATTGTAGTGGTGTGGTGCTGTGGGTTAATGTGCCAGACTGCAAAGCCATTTGAAATGCAAGGTTGGCAGTTCAAGCTCACCAGTTGCTCCTTGGAAACCCTATACAGGGTTGCTATGGGGTGGAACCGACTTGACAGAATTTAACAACAACAACAACAACAACTATAAATTGTGGAGTTGCCTAGCTTTTAAATTCTGTTAAAGTTTGATTTATGTATTTTGTTTCTTTCATTGAGTGTATATATATTTACTGTGACTATGGAGCTCTGGTAGCGTAGTGGTTACGAATCGGGCTGCGAACCGGAAGGTCAGCAGTTCGAAACTACCAGCTGCTCCGCGGGAGAAAGATGAGGCGATCTGCTCCCGTAAAGATTTACAGCCTCGGAAACCCTATTCAGGGTC
>NW_006408637.1:7316335-7320100 GCF_000296735.1 Chrysochloris asiatica
TTTACTGAGTCTTTGGGGTTTTCTACGTATAGGATCATATTGTCTGCAAATAGAGACAGTTTTACTATCTCTTTGCCAATTTGGATGTCATTAATTTTCCTGTCTTGCCATATAGCTCTTGCTAAGATTTCCAGCACAATATTGAATAGGAGTGGTGACAAAGGGCCTCCTTGTCTGGTTCTTGTTCGCAGAGGGAAGCTTTCAGTTTCTCTCCATTGAGAGTAATGTAGGCTGTTGTTTTTGTATATATGCTCTTAATTATGTTGAAGAATTTCCCTTCAATTCCTACTTTGTTGAGTGTTTTTATCAGGAACGGATGTCAAATGCCTTTTCGGCTCAATACATCTTGACTGCATGTTTCATCAATTTTATATTGCAAAAGTTGGTAGAATTCTTCAGTTTCTTCATTACTGACTTTAATGGTTGGTGCATAAATTTCATTAATAGTTGTTTTAACTGGTTGTCCTTCTAGACATATGAATATTATACTGTCACAGACAGCAGATATTTTTCTTTTTTGGAAACCTTTATTGTGAATTGAGTGATGGTTTACAGGAAAGATCATCTTTTTCACATCTAACAAATCAGACACTTTGTTTAATCTCAATGATTGCAACCCCTCCAAGTAATAAATGTTATCCCACTGCCTCCCTGTGGTTCTAATTTCTATTCCACTCTCCTTCCTATCTCTTCTCAACTTTGTCCTTAAATAAATGTTGCCCTTTTGACTTTGAATGGGTGACCATTCCATGGTGAACATATCTTATTAGTGTTGTTGTCCTCCCTATATACTAGATACTGCTTGACTAAAAATTGAGTCACAAGGATGAAAATTGGTCTACTTTAAGGGTGGTTGGGGGGTCATAGTATTAGGTTCTTCCAGTTCAAGAGAGATCATGAAATGTTCTTTTTGATGATCAGTGTGACACCATTCTTCTTGAATCTGTTGCTCCTCGCATAGTAAACCATACAATTGTCTGACTCAAAATTATATGGTTTATCGATATACCAATCTATGATATCGATCTTTATGCATTCCATTTTACTTTTGACAACTTTCAATTTTCCTAGATTAATACTTTGTACATTCTATGTTCTGTTTATTAATGGATGTTTGCAGTTATTTCTTCTCATTTTGAGCTATGCTTCATCAGCAAACGAAGGTCCCAAAAGTTTTAGTCCATTCATGTCATTAAGGTTGACCGGGTTTTGAGGAAGCCCCTCTTCCTATTCGTATTATGAGTGCCTTCCTACCTGAGGGGCATATTTTCTGGCTCTATATCAGCCAACGTTCCATTGCTATTTATAAAAGTTTCAATGGGAATTCCCTCAGCAGTGACTTGCCTATTCCTTCTATGTAGTCTTTCAAAGTTTGGAAACGCTACTGAGTCCTGTCCACCATGAGTGACCCTATTGGTATTTGAAATACTGGTGGTATAGCTTCCAGTATCACCGCAATACACATGCAATTACAGAATGACAAACCCACAGACTAGTGGTGGTATGCATACACACACACAGACACACAGTGATTTTATTTCCTTTGATTATCAAGGAAATACGTAAATTATTTTTCTATTTCCAAATTTATGCTCCTAAGTCACACCATCCACAGGAACCACTATTAAAACATTTGAACTTATACTAGATTTTTCACATAATACATTATAAAAAGAAAAATCTTTCTATCTTTCTAAACATTGGTTTAAGAGACTACACAATTCTATTGTATAGCTTAATACTTGATTAATATCTTATATGTTGTTGTTGTTAAGTGCTGTTGCATCAGTTCCAACTCACAGTGGCCCTGTAAATTTTTACAGGAGCAGAAAGTGTCATCTTTCTCTCACAGAGTGGATAGTGTACCTGAACCTCTGACCTTGTGGATCTCAGTCCAGTGCGTATCCTATAGAGTCACCATGCTCCCCTCTATCCTATCTGTTGTTGTTAAGCACCGTTTAGTCGATTCTGAATCATAGCGACCCTGTATAGGGTTTCTGAGGCTTTAAATCTTTTCAGGAGCAGAAAGCTTCATCTTTCTCCCAGAGGGTGGCTAGCAGACTTGAACCACAGGTCTTGTGGTTCGCAGTCCAGTGCTTATCATATGGAGCCACCATACTCCCATATCCATATAATTTTATTATTGTTTAAAACGTTACTTACTACAAGAAAATATTTTTCTGTACTTATAAAATTTGTGAACAATCTAAATAGATCTTAAAGAATCTAAAAAGATTTTTCTGTAGTTAGGATATTCTCAGGATAAATTGCTAGAATTGGATTGCTGCACCAAAGGATATGGTTTTTTATGCATTATTTATATATTCAAGCCACAAAATCACCCATCTGTCCCTTCATCCAGCAAACATTTTTCAAGCACCTACTAGGCATAATTCACAGTGATAAAATGTAGCATATTATCCAAAACCAAATCTCAAGCACCCCCTACTTCAAGATAATGTCTCTTACTGGCTCCACAATTTCTGTCAGCTAGATTAGAGAACTTGATGCTGTTGACATTGCTGTTTTAAAATAAAAATTTCATCAGTCACATTCTATGGCATTCACATTGGAAATGTCTGTAAGAGTCATCTCTTTCTACTGCCATGACCACCAACTCTTGTATAGGAATCCAAGAGCTTTAGCAAAGACCGTGGAATCCGAAGTGATCTTCCTACTATCTATTCAGCTTCTAACTTGATAATGGACTAGTGTCTATCTTTCATCTACTTAGAAACCTCCCTTTTTCTCCAGTGTCTCTTCAAATTCTCGAGCCTGACAACAACAGCCTTCCAGATCTGGAACTATCTCAATTACCTTTCTAGTTTTACTTACATCCCATTTACCTGCCAATCTGAACTAACTGCTCAGAGTGAACATTTACAGTATTTTCTAGTGGGTTTGTCTTTGATCATGCTATCTCTCCATAGCGTTGTCTACTGAGTCTATACCCAGACTCAAAGCCAACCCAACACAGCTTTCTTCATTAACAAATTTTCTCTGGTCCTCTGTGGTAGATGCCTCCTTAATTCAGAGCCCATGTGGTTCCACAGTATCTTTGGAATTTAAAGCACTGTGCTGGGAGAACAAACAAGATGGCGGATCGGGTGGAAATGCAGTAAAGGAGCTCCGCCAACAACAACACAGAACACCCGACCAAGCAGGCTCAGGGGACGGTCCCAGAACTCTGAACCACATATAAAGGAATATTTAGAAGATTGGAAGACTTATAGCTGGGGGAGTTTGTGGCAGAAGCAAGAAATCCACTGCTTTCTAGTCCTGGACGCTCAGCTGCTCCAGGAGCCGCCATCTTGGGTGAGACCAAGAGGGGGACGGATCAGAGCGGCCACAGACGCCTGGCAGAACCATGGAGATAAAGGTGTGGACCTTCTTTTCTTTTGGTATCTCTTCATTGGTCCCTTGCTGTCTGAGCACCTCCATTCTGGTGACTAGAGGGGTGCCTGAGCTAGTGGGCACCCCAGCCCCACCCTCAGAGGGTTCTACTACGCATGCGCACAGATCTCCTCAAAATTTAAAGGCACAGTTTACACTTAAAACCAAACGGCCACAGCCAGCCCTGAACTGTTTCCAACTAGAAAAAAGGCCTGAACGGGGATTGTGGCGTGGGATAAGCAGACAAAAAAGAAAACAGGCAGAAAATTAAATCCTAAGTTAGTCAAAATGACCAACATTGGCATCTTGAAATGTCTCAAGAAGAAGAGTGAAAAGGGAAGCCCATTTCCTGATCACATCTACCTGGAGGCA
>NW_006408637.1:7320473-7320935 GCF_000296735.1 Chrysochloris asiatica
AGGTCAAGTGGGTATTACCTGCAAGTGTGGGTGTTCTTATGCATATGCCCTTTCTTCTTATCAGCTGGATGCTTCACTCTCCACTCTAGTCCTCTGTGGCCATGTCACTGACCCAAGACCTGGCCCAAGAGTCTCCAGGTCTTGCCACACTGCTGGCTGACCAGGTCCCCACCCAGGTTCATAAGAGTCTATTGAACGTTGTAGGGCTTAGCTCACAGCTTCATTGCTGTTTTTCCCTCACTTCCCCTTATCCATGACGAACGAGGTCACCAGTCAGAGCGTGTATTCCCATTGAGTCTTAGACTTGGAAGGGGGTTTGCCCTCTGGGGTCCCGACCAATTGTCTTGATGTCTCCTGGGCAAGCAACTTGCTTGTTTTTGTAGTAATCAGTCAGACTGCCTATATTGTTCTGTATTTTTCCTGTCAATCTTTCTTTCAAGAAGTATCTTATGTTCTTCTAGC
>NW_006408637.1:7321055-7324470 GCF_000296735.1 Chrysochloris asiatica
AAAGATTTACAGCCTCGGAAACCCTATTCAGGGTCGCTATGGGTCGAAACCTACTTGACGGCACTTAACAACAACAACAACAACTCTTGCTTGGTTGGCATTTGCTTGATGTTTCCCCAGTCTTTGACTTTTAGCTTAGTCTTGCCCTTTTGTCTAAGGTGAGTTTCTTGTAGACAGCATATAAATGGGTCACATTTCCTTATCCAATCTGTTATTCAGTCTCTTTGCTGGTGCATATAATCCAATTAGATTCAGTGTAATTGTTGACATGTACGGATTACTGCTGTCATTTTGCTTTATATGGTGTTTTGTTGTTTTTTTTTTTAGTGTTGATGGTTTGTTCCATGGATTTTTCTGTACTGAATTCATTTTGTATATGGATTTTCTTATCATTTTCTTTTTGCTGCTGTGATCTTTGTGATTTATTCTTTTTCATTTTATTGAAAGGTTAATTCCTTTTCAGATAACACTGTAATTTATTATCTTCCCAAGATTAAAATGGTCCGTTCGATCTTCATATTGTCTTGAGTTCTTCTCCATCTGAAACTTCTGTAACTACACCATTTATTCCTAGGTTGTTCAAGGTAGGGGGGGGGGGATGATCAAAATTCTGTACTCACCAATTAGTTCATTGATGTGTGTGCAATCATGGGCAGGTGAATCCTATTATCTGGTTGTTTTTCTGATAGGAATCCTGTTTGCAGTTATTCAAAATGGCCACACTGTGCTGGTAGCAGTTTACCACTCAATGGGACTCTTGTTCTCTGCTCTTGTTCAATCTCTTGCTCTCACCAGTATTTGATCTACATCTTTATTCTTTTTTTTAAATCTCTGGGTTCCAGGATTGTCATCTATATTCATTTTACTTGGTTTCTCAGGTCCTTATTGTAGAGGGTGTGGACAAAGTATCTTCCTAACATGCCATTTTGTATGCAAACATGAGGCTTGATTGGAAGTGATCAATGTTGTAAATCAAAGATTTAAATTTGGTTGTTGTTGTTAGGTGCCATCGAGTTGGTACTGACCATAGTGACCTTATGCACAGCAGAATGAAACACTGCCTAATCATGGGCCAACCTCACTACTGTTGCCACACTTGAGTCTGTCAATGCTGCCACTTGGCCAATCCAGCTCATTGGGGGTCGTCCTCTTTTTCTCTGACCCTCCACCTTACCAAACATGATATCCTTCTCTAGTGACTGGTCCCTCTTGACAATATGTCCAAAGTATGAGAAACGAAGTTTGGCCATCCTGGCCTCCAAAGAGTACTCTGGCTGAACTTCTTCCAACACAGATCTATTGGTTCTTTTGGCAGCCCATGGCACTTTCAATATTTTCCATAAGGTCCAGGGCATCAGTTTCCCACACGTGCAAGTGGAAAAATCACGGTATAAAGGAAAACACTGTGAGTTAGGAATCACTCCAGACGGGACTCCCTGTGCGGCCATCCTGCCCAGGCAGAGTTCAGAGGGCGGGGCTACAGGCAACCAGCGCTAAAAGTGGTGCATTGACATTGCAAGGAGGTACGGGGGATTCTACACATTTTTTCCTCCTCTTCTCTGTTGTGCCTTCTTTGCCTAGCCTGGACGCCGTCAGGTAGGTGGGTGTGCACCCCCCAAAAAAAAGTCCATCGCTAACCCGACAGTTTTCTCACTGCACAGAGATAAATAGCTTGGCAGCTGTTTATGATGTCAGCCTGTGGGTCCCAAACCTATAGTTAACTTGTGCAGGACCCTTTACTCCAGCCTATCAGGCAAGAAAAAACCTGGTCTGGCCTGACAGACAAACCATATGAACAATCTGCAAAACCCCAACATAAAAGGATGCAACTATCTTGAGACTTACACTGTGCACATGGAGATACCAAATTGACCTTCAGAGACAAAAATAGTAGACAATCTTTCTCGCATTAACTTCTCAATACTATCTGGGTACCTCTACGGTGGTGGCTAGAGGAGGGGCCTGAGCAAGTGGACACCTCCAGCTACTGCTGGAGGCACCTACGATGCACACATACTGCCTGTGTAGTAAGGTGACTGGCCAGTCGGCCACAGTTTTATTTTTTTTTTCAAAGGGGTGGTTTTTGTCTCTACTTTTATATTGCTTCTGCTTTTGGTCCTTTTGATCACACATGTTTCCTGAAGATGGTAGCTTTTTCTTCCTACATTACCCAAGAAGAGACAGCAATTGTGGCCATAGTGTAGTGGTTACGAATCGGGCTGCGAACCTTAAGGTCAGCGGTTCGAAACTACCAGCCGCTCCGCGGGAGAAAGATGAGGCTTTCTACTCCCGTAAGGATTTACACCCTCGGAAACCCTGTACAGGGTCGCTATGGGTCGGAACCGACTCGACGGCACACAACAACAACAGTCAAGCTACAAGCATACCCCATAATATTCCACCATTGAGACAAGAGCCAATAACAGCTGCTAAGCATTACATGCAAAAAGGGAAGCCTATCTCCTGTTCATAACTACCAGGAGACACTCAGTAAGCTAAGTAACTCAACAACAAACATCCATTTAAGCATTAAAAATATCAAAAAAACTACTGGAAACGATAAAACAAAACACAACAAATGATCTCAAAACATGTCCCAAAACAGAAAAGAGTAACTAAGACAAATAAAGGCTCCCCAGAAGAGGAAGAGCAGGTTTTGGATTTGTCCGAGAAAGAATTCAGAAGAGTGATATGGAAACAAATTAGAATATTCTGAAGAGGGCTGGAGGACAACGAAGAAGAAGTCAGGAAAGTACTACAAGAGCAATCAAACAAGATTCATACAGCATTGGAAACAATTCAAAAGCTGCAAAAAGAGGTCCAGATGATTAAAAAGAAAATATAAGAAAAGGATAATACACTGAAAAGGGAAAGGAGCAGAATAGAAGAGATAAAAGCCAGAACTAGTGAGGTGGAAGACAAATCTCTCAATACTGATAAGATAGAAGAGCAAGCAGAAAAAAGGATTAAAAAATCTGAAGAGAATATCAGATTCAGGCTGGATAACATGAAGAAGAACAACTTTAAGAATTATTGGCATTCCGGAACAGGAAGAATCAGAGAAGTTCACAGGAGAGATATTGAAGAGGTTCTGGAAGAAAATTTCCCTAACATCTTGAAAGATGAGAAGATATATATTCAAGAAGCCGAACATACCCCAGGAAGGATAGACCCCAAAAGAAAGTCATCAAGACATATAATAATCAAGCTCTCCAAAATCAAAGACAAGGAGAGAAAACTAAATACTCTCCATGCTGGAAGGAGGGCAGGCTTTGGAGATACCTGAGAAAGAATTCAGAAAAATGATTTAAAAATGTCTCAAAACACTTTACAATGGAGTTGAGAAAAATAAGGAAGAAGTCAGAAAAGCGCTACAGGAACAATCAAACAAGATAGACACAGTGTTGGTAACAAT
>NW_006408637.1:7332718-7333182 GCF_000296735.1 Chrysochloris asiatica
GGGGTAGGGGGAAGTCTTTGTTGGTTGTTGGTAAGTTGGTGATGGGTGGGGGGTAAAGGGGGATGGCGGAGCGCAGGGTAAGGATTGGACACAGGAGAGCTTGGGTGCTAGGGAGGGGGGCAATATACAGGGAGGGAGAAGGAAGTGGAGAAACAGGGCCGATGGGAGAACAATTGGGCATGTTCAAAAGGGGTAAATGGTACAGAGATAAAGATGATATATGCACAGCCTTGGAACTGCAGGGCTCTGAGATACAGGGATTGAGTCATGGTTGGAATGGGGGGTGAATCATGTTAGGATGCCTGACTGTTTTTTGGGGGTTGTTTGTTTGTTTTA
The DNA here is from genome assembly GCF_000296735.1 of Chrysochloris asiatica. NCBI lineage: Eukaryota > Metazoa > Chordata > Mammalia > Afrosoricida > Chrysochloridae > Chrysochloris > Chrysochloris asiatica. The sequence continues at coordinate 7,333,055 of NW_006408637.1, forward strand.
ATGTTGGTTTCCCTTGCATTATAATATAGAGTGGACACTGGAGAGGGAGGGAAAGGAATAGTCAGAAACACCACACTAGAAGGCTTGTAAGTCCGTCTTCTGCCTATGACTGATTGGAATACCTAAAA
>NW_006408637.1:7334562-7336014 GCF_000296735.1 Chrysochloris asiatica
AACCATGGCAATGAGATGATATACGATGGAATGAATGTAAAACTACAGTTCTCCCATGTAAACTATCATATAATTCACAATAAAACACTAAAAAAATAATAATAATAAAGAGCCAGGAGTGGAGCTTATAAGTTGGACCTGAGATCCCTGTGTTTAACCTCTCAGAACTAGGAGGCAGAGAATTGTGACACCAGAAATGGTGAGGGAAAACAAGAAACAGTGGCAGAGAAAGAGTGGAAGTAGAGGCAGCAGAATCATGAGGTTTGGGTGCAGTGAGCTTCCTGGCCCATGGAGCAAGACAAGGAGTGCAGTACTTCTGGGCATTTATCAGCCTAGCTAAAAGAGTTTTGAAATACTTGCCCAAAAAGGGCAGAGGTCAAGGGCCTGCAAGACTTGAGTGTGTCTACAGGCACAGCTGAGGTGAAGCTGTTCTGATCCAAAATTATATCCAGAGTCATTTCTTCTTATTCTTTTTCTTTTTTCTTTTAACTTTTTGTGAATGGAGTGAAGGTTTACAGAGACAAGATTATCAGTTTTACATTAAACAAATTTTATACTTTGTTTCATCTCAATGATTGCAATCCCTTCCATGCAACTACAGTTATCCTGCTTCCTCCCTGGGGTTCCTATTTCCATTCCACCCACCTTCCCATCCCTTCTCAACTTTGTCCTTAAGTACATATTGCCCTTTTTATTTTGAATGATTGACCATTCCATGGTAAGCCTACCTTACTAGTGTTGTTGTTCCCCTCTATATAGCTATTTACTGCTTGGCTGAACGCTGGGCCACAAGGGTGAGTGCCTTTCCAGACTGAAGGGTGGTTGAGGGCCATAGTTTCAGGTTCCTCCAGGAAGCCCAGTGTATCTGAATTCATTTCTGATCCTGAATTGTAAACTGTCAATTTCCTAATAAACCCCAAACTGTGAGTATTGTCAATGGAAAAAAAAAAAAAAATCTATTGGATTCCTCTATAGTAACAGTGACAGCACTGAAAAGACATTAGGAAAGAAAAACCATTTACAATAGCCACCCAAAGGATGAAATATTTAGGAATAAATGTAACCAGAGAGACCAAGGACCTATACAAAGAGAACTATGAGACACTACTATAAGAAACCAAAAGTGGAGAACAAACAAGATGGCGGACCAGGTGGACGTATAGCAGCGAGCTCCGCCAACAACAACACAGAATACCCGACCAAGCAGGTTCAGGGGATGGTCCCAAAACTCTGAACCACATATAAAGGAATACTTAGAAGGTCGGAAGACTTACAGCTGGGGGAATTTGTGGCAGAAGCAAGAAATCCATTGCTTTCTGGCCCGGGATGCTCGGCTGCTCCAGGAGCCGCCATCTTGGGTGAGACCACGTGGGGGACGGATCGGAGCGGCCACAGACGCCTGGCAGAACCGCTGAGATAAAGGTGTGGACATTCTTCTCTTTTGGTAGCTGT
>NW_006408637.1:7343454-7380966 GCF_000296735.1 Chrysochloris asiatica
ACATTCTTCAAAGAGATGGAAAAGACAATTACAACCTTCATATGGAAAGGAAGGAGACTCAGGATAAGCAAAGCACTGCTTAAGAAGAAGAATAAGGTTGGAGGCCTTTCACTCCCCGATTTCAAAATTTACTACATGGCTACAGTGGTCAAGGAGCTATGGTAGCATACTGGTTATGAATCAGGCTGCTAATCTCACGGTCAGCAATTCAAAACTACCAGCTGCTCCATGGGAGAAAGATGAGGCTTTCTGCTCCCCTAAAGTTTACAGTCTTAGAAACCCTGTATAGGGATGCTATGAGTCAGAACCAACTCCCCGGCACATTAACAACAACAACAACAGTGGTCAAAACAGCCTGGTACTGGTGCAATGAAAAATACATTGAGCAATGGAACAGAATTGAGAATCCAAAAATTAACCCATCCACATACAGCCAACTGATTTTCAACAAAGTACCTAGGTATGTTACATGGGGAGGAGATAGTCTTTTTAACAGATGGTGCGGGCAGAACTGGAAAGTGATATGCAAAAGATTGAAATAAGAACAAATCCTTACAGCAAGGATCATTCCCACTCCCTAAATACACAGAGTAGACAGATATGGGCAACTTGGACATTGGATATCCAAAATGGGGGTGGGAGAGGACGCTACAAAGGCAAGAAATGACTGGCTTACAAGCTTTCAAGAGGGAACCTAGATCCAGAGGGCGTGAAGGAAGGTAGAATCTCCACTGAGTAGTATCCAATCTGTCTAGGCGGGGCTGATGAAATGAAATGCGGATGGGTCTCTTGTGATACAATAGTGAATAATTGTTATCAGGACTGCTTGTGAGGGTTGGAAATGTAGAGTTAGAAGTTTTGTAGCAAGGAGGGGAGTGATTAACTTTGCAGTCTAGGAGCAGAGGTCCTTAGGACCATTAACGGAGAAGAGCGGAGAGCGGGACCCTACCCAGAGAAGCAGTGATGCCTGAGATGGAGGCAGAGACGGTGACGTGGAGAGATGGAGCAGTTGGGGTCTTTGGACACAGAGAGGGAGAGGGGCTGTGTGCTGATGACCACTGGGCAGGCTTGTAGTGTATACCCTTTGGTTGGTTGATGATGCACGGAGGGGATTGTGACAATGGCAATGAAATAATATACAATAGGATGAATGTAAAACTAATGTTCTCCCATGTAAACTATCTCATAATTCACAATAAAACATAAAAAAAAAAGACTGAAACAAGACCTTTACCTCACGCCCTGTACAAAAAGCAACTCAGCATGAATTAAAGACCTAAATGTGAATCCCCAAATTATGAAGGCCATTAATGAAAAAATAGGGACACATGTGAGGGCTGTAATACAGGAAATACACAGACTACCAAACATTTTGAAAAGTACACAAACAAAAGTAGACAAAATAGATGAGTGCAACATACTAAAAATTAAAACTTTATATGCATCAAAAGACTTCGCCAAAAGAGTAAAAAGGGAACCCACAGAATTGGAAAAAAGCTTTTGCAATGACACATCAGACAAGGGACTCATTTCTAAAATATATAGGAATATATTTTACAACACCTCTACAAGAAAAAGACAAATAACCCAATTAAAAAATGGTCACAGGACATGAACAGACACTTCACCAAGGAAGACATCCGGGCAGCCAACAAACATATGATGAAATGCTCATGATCACTAGCCATTAGAGAGCTGCAAATCCAAACAACAATGAGATATCATCTCACACCAGCGATAACAGCAAAATAAAAAAAACAAACAAACTAGGGGACAATAAATGCTGGCAGGGATGCAGAGAGACTGGGACCCTCCTACATTTTTGGTGGGATTGCAAAATAGTCCAACCACTCTGGAAAGCAATATGGCGCTTCCTCAGAAGGTTGGAAATAGAAATATCTTATGATCCAGCAATTCCTCTACTTAGTATTTACCCACAAGGAATATGAGCCATAACACGAGTAGATATATACACACCAATGTTCATAGCAGCACTAATTACAATAGCAAAAAGATGTACACAGCCTAAGTGCCCACCAATTGAAGAATGGATAAACAAACTGTGGTACATACACACAATGGAATATTACGCTACCTTGAAGAATAACAAGTAAGCTGCAAGCCACCACATAGCATGGATGAACCTTGACGACATTATGCTGAGTGAAATTAGTCAGTCACAAAAGGAGAAATACTGCATAGGACCATTATTATAAAAGAGTAAGAAAAAGAACCCACACTAAAAGGCAAAAACAAAAACAAAAAAAATATATATATATATTTTGCTGATCATCAGGATGTATCAGATGAGAGGAAGGGAGGAGGGAAGGGAAGATAGAACACAAGGTAAGGAATAGACACAGGATAGCTTGGGTGCGGGGAGGGATAATACACAACAAGGGAAGGAGTCTAGAAGAACATGGCTGATGGGAGAACAGTTAGGCAGGCTCATATGGGCTAAGTGGGACAGAGGTAAATGATGGTATCTGCACAACCTTGGAACAAAAGGGCTCCGGGATACAGGGATTGAGGCATGGTTTGAAGGGGTTTCCCTTGCCTACGATTGTAAAATAGACACTTGAGGGGGGGAGAAAGGAATAGCCAGAATCATCACTACAGAAAGCTTGTAAGTCTGTTTTTAGCCTATAACTGATTGGAATACCTTAACGGGGACTAGAAGTTGCGCAGTGAAAGAGGCTACCTGTTGAGCCTTTACATTGCACAAGACCATAAGTGGAATCCAAAACCCCATCCAGAACTGACTGAGGTAGAAAATTGCCACTGGAAAGGACGAGTGGACCAACCTGGAGCGGCTAGAAGAACAGAAGATACTTCGTGAAATAAAGACTGTCAGTAAAAATCCAAAACAATAATGGCAGTCTGATTGACTACTATAAGAACAAGTAAGTTGTTCGCCCAGGAGCCATCAAGGCAAGTGGTCAGGACCCCTCAGAGTAAACCCCCCTCCAAGACTGAGACTCAAGGGGAATACATGAGCTGGCATGTGGTCTGGTTGGTGACCACGTTGGTCCAAGATAAGGGGAAGAGGGGGGAAACACAGCAATGAAGTTGCGAGCTAAGCCCAACCACATTCAATAGACCTCCCATCCCCCCACCCCATGAACCCAGGTTGAGACCTGGATGGCCAGCAGTATGGCAAGACCCTGGGACTCCCTGGCCCAAAGGCAGTGACATGGCTATAGAGGACTAGAGTGGAGAGGGAAGCATCCAGCTGATATGAGTGAAGTGAGGAGAGATACACAAGAACACCCATACTTGCAGATAGTACCCACTTGACCTGGCTTCGATGGCTGGATGGCCTAGAAGAAGAAAGAAGACAGAGAGAAAAAAAAGAGTAACCTGCTACAATTTTATGAATTACAATTTGATGAACTTTACCTATACTTATGGATGTAGTAGCTAAAGGAAGGACAAATCTTTACAGCGAGGATCACTCTCATCCCCTTGGGAGTTGACAGGGATGGGCAACTTAGACACTGACTACCCAAAATGGGGGGGGGGGGAAGGGAGGCCTATAAGGCAAGAAGTGACTGGCTTACAAGCTTTCAAGAGGGTGCCTTGTTCCAGATGGGGTGGGGGAAGGTAGAATCACCACTGAATGATTTCCAATCCATTGGGACCAGGCTGGCAAAAGGAAATGGGGATAAGACTCTTGTGGTACAATAGTGAATGATTGCCATCAGGTCTGACTGTGAGGCTAGGAAATATAGAGGTAGATGTTTTTTGACAAAAGGAGGGGAGTGATTGATTTTGCAGCCCAGGAGCGGAGGTCCCTGGGACCATCAAGTCAGAAGAATGGAGAGCAGGACACTACCCAGAGAGGCAGTGATGCCAGGGATGGAGACAGAGACGATGACATGGACAGATGGAGCAGCTGGGGACACGAGACTCAGGGAGCGAGAAGGGCTGTGTGCTGGTGGCTGGGGGGTGAGCCTGTGTGGTGTGCCCTTTGGTTATTTGATGATGCATGGAGGGGATTGTAATCATAGCAATGAAATGAAATACAATAGAGTGAGTGTAAAGCTGACGTTCTCCCATGTAAACCTCACAATAAAAACTTAATTAATTAATTAAAAGAATAACAGTCATTCCAGCAACTATTTTAGTAAATAAGAGCATTTAAACTAACCTTTTTTCCTAGGGAGTTTACAGACACTGCTGATTTCAAATAGTTATGCTAGACAAGCGAATAGATTTCCTCAATATTTTATATTTCATATACCAATGGCACAGCTTCCACAAACACAGCAACATGAAAGAGACCACAGTAGGACAAGCTGGCAGAAGAGTGATGGGTTCTGTATACAGGAAACGTCAACTAGTCAGTCTCTCTAGTCCTATATGCATGCATGACTTGCACCTTAATTGATTACATAAATAAAAGAATGAAAGTGAAGCTGTTTAGTTAGTTTCTTACTTTGTACCAGGGCCTATGAGAGCTGCTTTCTTATATTTTTCTCATTTATCTAACTTGTTTTATAGATTAGGAAAATGTATGTTCAGAGAATTGAAGTCATAGATGAACTGATTTGATTGCAGCTCTAGGTAAACAGAAGGTGTGCATTCCTTCCACTCTGCTTACTCATACACAGGACACAGAACCAATTAAGATGATTTCCACGGTAGGTAACCCAATACCTGATGTAGTACATTGGGTTAATAGCCTGTTATCCACTCTTCTGTAAGAGGATTTGACATCTAGCTTTGCAGTGTTCTCCCCACTGCATAGGTCAGAAAATCCATGAGAACGGCTGGGTTTGGCCATTGACTTGCTTTCCCATGAGACCATGCCCCAGGTGACCACTGGCCCAAGGGGGATGAGAGGCAAGTAGAATCAAATGAAGCCTCTAGTCTAGCTCAAAAGACTTACAGCCCGAAGCAGAGGCACTCAGTCTGGTTTAGTTTAGTTCTGCCAACCTGCTAACCTTAGTGTGAGAGAATCTGCCAATCTGCTAATCTTAGTGTAAGAGAATATGTATATATATGTAGGTATGTATGTTGTTGTTGAGTGCCACTGAGTCACTTCTTTTTTCTTTTTTTTTAAGTTTTTATTGTGAATTATGTGATAGTTTACATGGGAGAACATTAGATATACATTCATCCTATCTTATTTTGTTTCATTGCAATGATTACAATCCCCTGCATGCATCATCAAACAACCAAAGGGAACAGCCTGCAAGACTGCCCCCTGGTGGGCAGCACACAGACCTTCTCCCTCCCTGAGTCTAGAGTCCCCAGGTGCTCCATCTCTCCACGTCATTGTCTCTGGCTCCATCTCTGGCGTCACTGCTTTTCTGGATAGGGTCCCGCACTCCTCTTTTCTCCCTTGATGGTCCCAGGGACCTCCGCTCCTGGACTGCAAAATTGACTACTCCCCTCCTTTTGTTACAAAATGTCTACCTTCACCTTTCTAACACTCACAGTCAGTCCTGATAGCAATCATTCACTATTGAACCACAAGAGTCTTATCCCCCTCTCCTTTCTCCATTCAAGACAGGCTAGAAACCACTCAGTGGAGATTCTACCTTCCCTGCACCCTCTGGAACTAGGTTCCCAACTGAAAGCTTGTAAGCCAGTCACTTTGTGGCTTTGTAGCTCTCCCCCACCCCCATTTTGGGTAGCCAATGTCTAAGTTGCCCATCCTTGTCGACCCTGTGTACCAAGGGGTGGGAATGATCCTTGCTGTAAAGATTTGTTCCCTCCTTTGACCTACTGCATCCACAAGCATAGATCAAGTTCATCAAATTGTAGCAGATTACTCTTTTTTTCTTCTAGTCAAGTTCTGATCATCCAGCCACTGAAGCCAGGTCAAGTGGGTATTATCTGCAGGTATGGGTGTTCTTGTGCATCTCCCCTCACTTCATATTAGAGGGACGTTTCACACTGAGCTCTAGTTCTCTGTGGTCATGTCCCTGTCCTTGGGCCCAGGGGTCCTCAGGTCTCATCATACTGCAGGTGAACCAGGTCTCAATATAGGTTAACATTGGATGTGGTCAGACTTAGTTCTCAACTTCATTGCTGTTTTTCCCCACTTCTCCTTATCACTGACCAACGTGGTCAGCAGCAAGACCACAAGCCTGGTCATCTATTCCCCTTGAGTTTTAGTCTTAGAAGGGAGTTTGCCCTGAGGGGACCTGACCACTTGCCTTGATGGGTCCCGGGAGAACAACATGCTTGTTCTTGTAGTAATCAATCAGACTGCCATTATTGTTTTTGATTTTTCCTGCTAGTCTTTCTTTCAAGAAATATCTTCTGTTCTTCTATCCATTCCAGGATGGTCTGCTTGTCCTTTCAAGTGGAAACTTCCCACCTCAGAAGATTCTGGATTGGGATCAGGCTTCTACCTATGGTCTTATGCAATGCAAAGGCTCCGCAGGAAGCCTCCTTCACTAGGCAAGTTCTAGCCCCCGTTTAGGTATTCTAATTCGTTATAGGCTGAAAATGGGTTTACAAGCTTTCTATGGTGATGTTTCTGACTATTCCTTTCTCTCCCCCTCAAGTGTCTATTCAATAGTAGGTAATGGAAACCAAGATCCATTGAATCACTTCTGACTCAAAGCAACCCTGTATGGGGTTTCCAAGGAACAGCTGGTAAGCTTGAAGCACCAACCTTGTGATTCAAACTAACTTTGTAGTCCAGCACATTAACTCACAGTGCCATAACAGTACTCCTGTATATATGTTGTTGTTAAATACCGTGGAATTGATTCCGACTCATAGTGATCCTGCACAGGGTTTCCGAGGCTATAAATCTTTATGGGAGTAGAACGCCTCATCTTTCTCCCGCGGAACAGCTGGTAGTTTCCAACTGCTGACCTTGAGATTCACAGCCTGATTCGTAACCACTATGCTACCAGAGCTCCTTCCTGTATGTATGTGTATATGTTTGGATTAAACACAGAGTACTGCTATACAAAGGTGTTGTGATCTTGCATGACAATGAAGGTCTGCACAACTCTGCCCACACTGTGACACTCTGCAAAAACTTAAAACATGCTCCCTGAAGTCCTGATCTTGTTCCATCAGACTTCTAGCTTGGTCCCCTGAAAGCAACCCCCTCGAGGATGAATAAGTGAAGACAGCAGTGCATTTGTGGCTCATAGCTCAGCCTAGAACATATTTAATAAGGGACTATGAAAGCTTGTTGACAGATGGACAAAGTGTATTGAAAAGCATGGATATTATGTTGGAAAACGATGTATCTATCTTTAATAAATGTTGATTAAAATGAACTCTACAGCCAGAGTGCAGATGCTTTTTGACTCACCCTCGTATATTTATAAAGACACTGAGATTTGTGGTTATTTGCTGCACAGCATTAAAATGTCAATATTAGCCAATGTACCAGATTGCAAGCGGTTTGAATGGTCTCACATGACAAGAAGTATGGAGGTCAATATGATACAATGTGGGCACACACAGAAGTGTTGGTTTGGTGGATTCATGATGTTACACAAAAATCAACATTCTTTTTCATCCCTCCACTTTACTATCCTCAGTATCTCATCAATAATTCTCCTGGTGAGTGCCTAATAATTCAACAGCTCCATGCATTATATTCTCAAAGGGGATGAGATAAAGGGGCTTCTCTTTACAGAGAAAACTTTCCTAGTAATACCAAACAGACTCCCGCACAAGGCCCCATTGCTCAGAACTAGGTCACATGACTACTCCAGAGCCATCACTGATAAAGCAGAATGGGATTGCAATGCATGGCTTAGGCAATCATGATGGATTACCTAGAACTGGGAACCAAGCAAGGATTGCCACCTAAACGAATTTAAGAACCATCTCCATTTCACTGTGGTGTGCACGTTGCTGTGACGCTGGAAGCCATGCCACTAGTATTCTACATACCAGCAGGATCAACAAAAGAAGGCCAGTCTTTGGATGGCCAGAGTTCTCCCTGGTCATAGTGTTCCTAGTGTCTCTAGGCTTCAGATAAAACCACAACTCTCCCTTAAGACTGATGTTCTGCTGAAATGAGCAGCAGAATTGGGGAAGAAAAGCTAGAGCCTATGCCAGGGGAGCTTGGCTAGGGCTGATGTGTTTAACTACTGTGCCAAATTGACTAGGCCAGCATTTCCAGTGATTTAGCAGTTAACAGTCCTGGTGTGGCATCACAGAATAAGCACTCAACACCAAGGTCGGTTTGAACTGCAAGGTCGGTGGTTCAAGTTCACCAGCTGCTCCTCAGAAACCCTATGCAGGGTCGCTATGGGTCAGAACCAACTAGATAGCACTGACCACAACAACAGCAGTCTAGATATGCTTATTCCCATGGTGATGAAACCTAATACAAACACAGTTAACTCTATGATGAATGGCTATGAGCAGCCAACCAATTGAAGGGACACTTCCTTGGAAGTGTGGCTTGCTCCCAATATAATGGGCACACAGGAAAGGCACGCTCTCTCTCTCCTCTTTCTCTCTCCCCTTTCTCTTCTTCTCCTCTCTCCTACTCTCCCTCCCTCCCCATAGGGACCTGGGACTCTGCAATTGCAAGCCATTTCCTTAATAATAAACTTCTCTTTATATATACATACACATATATATTTCACTGGTTTTGCTTCTCTAAAAACCCAGCCTAAGACATGTGGTACTTATAAAGTGGGTTTCTACAGAAACAAAATCACAAGGATGCACTTTCTAAATTGATATTCAAGTCTGACTAATTTTAAAGGCATTGATATAGGGCAGAGGCATGTCTGATCTCCACTTCATAGGAATTGGCCTTGGGCTGATTTTGAGTTTGATTCTCTTTCCCTCTTGTTAAGTCAGAGGAGGTCAGGCATGGCCCACACGTGCTTTTTGCACTGGCTTCAGGAATGGGATTCATTGCAATTGCTCCAGACTCATGGAAAAGCATGAGGTTTTAGAAGAGAAGGAATGAAGGGACATGGGACAAAATGCTTCAGCTGAGGGGACAGCTGCTTCTAGAGTTGTCTGGAGCAGATGTCAGTCTGGTTAAAAAGGATGGCTGATCAGGAGCCAGGGCCTACTGGCTACCTCCAACCAGAGGCCCAAGGCCTTATGCATGTAAATGGGGTTAGTCTAAAGGTGGAGAAGAAAAGACCAAACTTGAGTGTTTGAAAAGGTGCCCAGTTAGCTCAGTTGGTAAAGCATGAGACTCTTAATCTCAGAGTCACGAGTTCGAGGTCCACATTTAGGTGTTACTGGAGTCCTAGTGTAGAAGCACTATCACAGAAGCACTATTCAAACTCACCAGCTGCTCCTCAGAAACCCTATGCAGGGTTGCTGTGAGTAGAAACAGACTCAATGGCATTTAACAGTATGTGTTTGCCTTATGGATACTGGTTTCTCTTGCCTATTATTGTAAAATAGACATACATATGTGATATGAATGAACATTGGGAATTATTTTTACAGAGCACTTTCAAGCCTGCCTTCAGCCTATAGTTGATTGGATTTGCTAAAAGGGGAGTTAGATTTTTTTTTAGTTCTTTATTGTGAATTGGGTAAAGGTTTACAGACGAACTCATCAGATTTACATTTGGCAAACAAAACACCTTGCTTCATCCCAGTGATAATAATCCCTTCCCTACAACAACATTTATTCTACTTCCTCCCTGTTATTCCCCATTTACATCTTATATTTTATCAATGAGCAAGGCAAAACTATTTGATGTACACTTACAAAACAAAAACCAAAAGTATTCCTTTTTATGTCCAATAGGCACATTCTGTTAGCCAGCCTCCAGCCCACAGACACACAGCCACACTCTCTGCTATCATTGCTTTTCTAGGTAGAGATCTCGTACTTCTCTCATGTTCTTCGTTCTTGATGGTCCTAGGATCATCTGTTTCTGAAATGAAACATTAACTACTCTCCCCTTTCAGTTACACATCTTCTACAATTATAGTTGTGGTAATCACAACTAATCCTGCTAACAATTATTCACAATGGATTCATAAAATCCTATCACCATCGTCCCCTATCCCCTTTCACCAGATCCAACTAGAAGAGAGGGAAACTATTCAGTGGGGATTCTACCTTCCCCCTCTCATTCTTCAACTAAGCACACTTATAAAAATTTGTAAGTCAGACACTTCATGCTTTTGTAGCTCACCCCACCCCCCACCACTTTTGATAGACAACGTCTAACTTTCTCATCCCTATTAGCCCCGCTAACTGAGTAAACAAGGTTTTTCTTTGATATGCAAACTCTTTCCATTCCAGTTGAATTTCTGAGTCCTTGCATTCCTAGGCAAAAGTCTAGTTCATCATATTATAGTAATGTTTACTTGTTCTCAGTATCAAACATCTTCATCTTCCTTGGTTTGAATTCTAGTTAACTAGCCATCCAAGTTAGGTCAAATGAGTACTAGAAGCAAGTTAGGGATTTCATGCACACTTCCCTGCACTTCAGACCAGCTGGTCACTTCACTCTCAGCCTTAGTCCCCAGGGGCTAGATCAGTTTCCGGGGACTCAGGAGTTGACACATCTTCCTAAACTTCTCTCTCTCATCTCAAGGTCAGTGGGTGCCAATGAAACATGGCCAGACTCAGCTCATTGCTGCATTTCCACACTTCCACTCACAAGTAGACCCAAGTGGTCACCAGCGAGAATACTATACTGCTCATGGGTTCCCTTTGAGTTTCAGTCCTAGAAGGGGGTTTTTCTTGATGGGCTGACATTTCTTTCCTTGATGTATCTAAAGCAAACAGCTTGCTTGATATTCAAACAGCTAAACAGTCTCCTTTTTCCTGCAGGTCATTCTTTTATTAAGAATTTTCTGTTCTCCAAGCAGTTCTGGGTTGGTCGGCATGTCTTTTCAGGTGGGAATGTTGTAACTCAGAAGGCTCTGAGTGGGGCTCAGAATTCCATGTAAGGTCCTATACTCTACAAAGGTGTATCAAGAAGCCTATATAAGGGGAGTTAAAATTTTCCCAGAAAGAAATAGGCTTTTTGCTTTAAGGCTTTGTAGTATATGGGGCCTTAGGTGGAATCCTGAGTTCCGCTAAGAATCTTCAGAGTTGGGGTATTTGCATTTGAAAAGACATGAAGTCCAACCAAAAGCTGTCAACACAACAGGATATTCATGCAGAAAAAAAGTGGACAGTTCGGCCTTTTGAGTTTCAGAGGCATCAAGGCATCAGAGATGAAGAGCACCAGAATATTGTCAGATATAATGTTGGAAGATGAGGCTCTCAGGTTGGAAGACACTCAAAATGCAACTGGGGAAGAGCTGCCTTCTCAAAGTAGAGTTGACCAGGATGCCATGAATGGAGTAAAGCCCTCGGGACCTTCATTTGATGATAGGGCACAACACAAAGTGAAGAGAAATGGGAGTAAACATCTAATAATAATTGGAACATGGCATGTACAAAGTATGAATCTAGGAAAATTGGAAATTGTCAAAAATGAAATGGAACACATAAACATTGATATACTAGGCATTAGTGAGCTGAAATGTACTAGTATTGACCATTTTGAGTGTGGCAATCATATGGATTACTATGCCAAAAATGACAAATTGAAGAGAATGGCATTGCATTCATCATCAAAAAGAACAGACCATCAATTGCATAAATGGAAGTTCAGGATGAAACTGAAGAAAATTAAAACAAATCCACGAGAGCCAAAACATTACCTGGAATACATCCCATGTGAATTTATACAATTACAAAAACAGATTAGATACATTAGATACTAATGGCCAAAGACCAGAAGAGTTGTAGGATGATATCATACACGAAGAAAGCAAATGGTCATTAAAAAGACAGGAAAGAAAGAAAAGACAAAAATGGATGTCTCTGAAACTTGCTCTTGAGCGAAGAGAAGCTTAAGTGAATGGAAGGAATGAGGAGGTTAAAGAGTTAAACACAAAATTTCAAAGGGAAATTCAAGAAAACAAAGTAAAGTACTATGATGAAACATGCAAAGACCAAAAGGAATGAACATGCTCACCATTTCTTAAGCTCAAATATCTGGGGGAAAAAATGTAAGCCTTGGGTTGTAATACTGAGTGCTTCTATGGGCAAATGGAGTACTTGTATGATACTGTACGATAAGCACCAAATCCCAAGGTCAGTTTGCACCACAGGTTAGCCATTCAAACTCACCAGCCCCTCCTTGGAAACCCTGCACAGGGTCTCTATGAGTTGGAACTGACTCAACGGCACTTTACAACAACATTGGGCAAAATACAGGATGAGGCAGAAAGTATCAAAAGACGATAGAAGGCATACACAGTAAGTGTACCAACAGGAAATGGTCAATGGTCAGCCATCATCAAAACCCAATGATGCTGAAGGAAGAAGTGCATTCTATACTGAAGGCATTGGTGAAAACAAGACTCCAGGAACTGACGAAATAAAAAGTGAAATATTTCCACAAACTGATTCAGCACTGAAGGTGCTCACTTGTCTGTGTCAAGAAATTTGGAAGATAGCTAACTGGCTAACTGTTGGAAGAGCTCCATTATCTGTACCCATTCTAAAAAGAGGTGTCCCAACAGATTGCGGAAATCATTGAACGATGACATTAACATAACATGCAAGTAAAATGTTGCTAAAGATAATTTTTAAATGGTTGCAACGTTACATCAACAGAGAATTGCAAAAATTCAAGCCAGATTCAGAAGAGGACATGGAACATTGCTGACATTGGATGAATCTTGACTGAAAGCAGAGAACATTAGAAGATGTTTGTTGTTGTTGTTCTGTGCCATGGAGTCGGTTCCAACTCATAGCGACCCTGTACAGGGTTTCTGAGGCTGTAAATCTTTATGGGAGCAGAAAGCCTCATCTTTCTCCCACAGAACAGCTGGTAGTTTCGAACTGCAGAAGATGTTTACTTGTGCTTTATTAACTATTTGAAGGCTTTCAACCGTGTAGATCATGACAACCTACGGATAGCATCATGAAGAGTGGGTATTCCAGAATACTAAATTGTGCTCACGAGGAACTTGTACATAGACTAAGCAGCAGCTGTTTGGACAAAACAAGGAGGCACTGAATGGTTTAAAATCAGGAAAGGTGTCCATCATGGTTGTATTCTTTAACATACTTATTCAGTCTGTAAGGAGCTCTGGTAGTGTAGTGGTTATGAATCGGGCTGCAAACCTCAGGGTCAGCAGTTCGAAACTACCAGCTGTTCTGCAGGAGAAAGATGAGGCTTTCTGCTCTCATACAGATTTATAGCCTTGGAAACCCTATACAGGGTTGCTATGAGTCGGAATCAACTCTACGCCACATAACAACAACAACAATCAATCAATCAATCTGTATGCTGAGCAAATAATCTGAGACGTTTGATTATATGAAGAAGAAAGTGGCATCAGGATTGGAGGAAGACTCATTAACAACCTGAGATATGCAGAGGATACAACCTTGTTTAATGGAAATGAAGAGGACTTAAAATACTTTATTGAGGAAGATTCAGAAGCATTAAAAGAAGATGAAAGGAATACCCAGAGTCACTGTACCAAAAAGAACTGACAGCATTTTAGCAAGTAGCCCATGATCAAGACCCAATGGTACTGAAGGAAGAAGTCAAATCTATACTGACGACACTGGTGGAAAGTGAGGTTTCAGTAACTGATGGAATACCAATTGAAATGTTTCAACAAACTGATGCAGCACTGGAAACAGAAACTGTACATAGAACAAGAGGCAATCATTTCAACAGAATCATAGGATACTGAGTGGTTCAAAATCAGGAAAGGTGCAATTCAAGGTAATATATTTCATTACAGTTATTCAATCTGTAGACTGAATAAGTAATTGGAGAAGTTAGACTATATGAAGAAAAATGACATCAGGATTGGAGGAAAGCTCGCTAACAACCTGCAAAATATCACAGCTTTGCTTTCTGGAAGTGAAGAGGACTTGAAGCACTTACTGATGAAGATCAAAGAACACAACTTTCAGTGTGGATTACACCTCAGTGTAAAGCAAACAAAAACCTACACAACTGGACCAATAAACAACATCAGGATAAAGAGGAAAAAAATTGAAATTGTCAAGGATTTCCTTCTACATAGATCCACAACCAATTCTCATGGATGCCTTAATCAAGAAAATGAAATAATTGCATTGACTTCAAAGTGTTAAAGAGCAAAGATGTCACCACTCTGAAGATTAAGATAGGCCTGGCCCAAACTGTGACACTTTCAGTCACTTCATGTGCTTGTGAAAACTGGACAATGAATAAGAAAGACTACAGAACAGATGCATTTGAATTATGGTGTTGGTGAAGACTACTGAAATTACTATGGACTGCCAGAAGAAGAAACCAATTCTGTCTCGAAAGAAGTACAATCAGAATGCTCCTTAGAGGCCAGAGGGCAAAACTTAAGCTCACATGTGCATTTTGGACATGTTACCAGGAAGGATGAGTTCCTAGTAAAGGACATTATACTTGGTAAAGCAGAGGGCCACTGAAACTGAGGAAGACCTGTAATAAGATGTATGGACACAGTGGCTTCAGCAATGAGCTCAAACACAGCAATGACAGTGAGGATGGTAAGAACGAGGGAGAGTTCTATGTTGTCCTGTAGAATCACCTTGAGTCAGAACCCATGTGATTGCACACAACAATGTCTGCTTCCACAGAAACCAAATCTTGCTATTAATATTCCCACCTTTTACCCTAAAGCTATAAACTCAATAGGGACACTATGTGCCTTCTGTGTGATTGCAGGAGCCTTGGTGTGGCACTGTGGGCTACTGTGCTGGACTGCAAAGTCAGTCTGAACCACAAGGTCGACAGTTCAAGCTCACCAGCTGTTCCTTGGAAACCCTATAAAGGGTTGCTATGCATCAGAACTGACTAGACGGCACTTAACAACAATAAATGTGATTGCAGGTAGCAATGCCATCTAATCTTTCACTACTTAGAATGTGGGTTACCATCCTTCCAATCTGTGGTCATGTTTCTCTTTGACCACTTTCCAGAACCAAAGCCAATGTAGTGTATGTTGTTGTTGTTAGGTGCCATTGAGTACGTCCTGACTCATTGCGACCTTATGCACAGCAGAACGAAACACTGCCTGATATTGGGCCAACCTCACTATTGTTGCCATGCTTGAGCGCATTGATGCTGTCACTTTGGCCAATCCATCTCACTGGAGGTCTTCCTCTTTTTCTCTGACTCTCCACCTTACCAAACATGATATCCTTCTCCAGTGACGGGTCCCTCCTGACAGTATGTTCAAAGTATGAGAGACAAAGTTTGGCCATCTTGGCCCCCAAGGAGCACTCTGGCTGCACTTCTTCCAACACAGATCTGTTGGTTCTTTTGGCAGTCCATGGCACTTCCAATATTCTCCTGCAACACCAAAACTCAAAAGCATCAATTCTTCTATGGTCTTCCTTATTTACTGTCCAGCTTTTGCATGCATATGAGGTTATTGAAAATACCATGGCTTGGGTCAGGCGCACCTTAGTCCTCAAGCTGACATCTTTGCTCTTCAACATTTTAAAAGGTCTTGTGCAGCACATTTGCCTAATGCATTACATCATCTGATTTCTTGACTGCTGCTTCCATGAGTGCTGAGAGTTGATCCAAGAAGAATGAAGTCTTTGACAACTTCAATCTTTTCTCCGTTGATAAGAATGTTGTTTATTGGTCCAGTGGTGAGGATTTTTGTTTTCTTTACATTGAGATGCAATCCATACTGAAGGCTGTGCTCTTTGTTCTTCATCAGTAAATAATTTAAGTCCTCTTTACTTTCAGCAAGCAAGGTTGTATCATCTGCATATTGCAGGTTGTTAATGAGTCTTCCTCCAATCCTGATGCCACGTTTTTCTTCATAGAACCCAGCTTCTCAGATTATTTGCTCAGCATACAGGTTGAATACATATGGTGAATAAGACCACTCGTCTGTCAGTTTGTCGTTCTGTGGTGGCTTGTGAGTTGCTGTGGTTCTGGAAGCTATATCACTGGTATTTTAAATACCAGCAGGGTCACCCATGGTAGACAGGTTTCAGATGAGCTTCCAGACAAAGACAGACTAGGAAGAAGGAGTGATGAGCTACTTCTGAATATTTAGTCACTGAAAACCTTATGAATGTTTAGTGCCAATTTTGGGAGCTAGTCAAGGTTAAGGTAAGGTATCACATATCCCTAAATATCCCTAAATACAAGTGGCTAAGAAAAACAGATTTTCTTTGTGTGCTTGTGTTACACATTTGTGGTGGGTAAACTGTGACTTTTAACCATGTTGCCTTCATCCCGGGACCCAGGCTGCTAGACCTTTCCTTACTAGAATACTATTAATTTCATGACCATGGGAACTGAGAACATAGTGAACCACAGCCTTTTATGTACTTAATGCTTCTGAGCGGAAGTGACGCACATCACCCCACTCATGTTTCATTGGCCAGAACAAGTGCATGGCCAAGTTGACGTCAACAAGTGGGGAAGTATAACGCTTTTCCAATGAGAAAGAACAATTACTGTTTCAGCACTGGAATGTGAACCACAAGGTCGTCAGTTCAAACCCACCAGCTGCTCCTCGTGAACCCTATACGGGATTGTTAAGAGTTGAACTTGACTCGACAGCACTTAACAACAATAACAACATCATTGGGAAGTAACCACTGTTGGCTAACGAAAGAAGAGTCTGCCACAAATAGATATTTCTGCTGAGGTAGAAATTTAAACCCAGTATTGGACATTAATTATTCTAAGAGCTATTACTCACTGTACCCCTTTCCCCCCCAGATGTGAAGCACTGCTCTTGTGGTATTGAATATCCCATGCTGAGCAGAGCCTGTGGTCATGGCTCAACCTAGTGATGTCTTAACTAACACAGAGGTCCATTGGTTAGCAGCCAGGGTCTTTGGTCGCATTTGCTCATGCATAGCCTGAGGATCTTTCCAGCTCATCCTTACACACCATCTCTAGAACCCTTGGCATCTGAGGATGTTCTTGAAGGCAGATGCAACTGTGATTGCAGGCAGATGCTTAGATGTAGTGGAATTGCCAAGGCAACATCAGGGAAGCACTGAATGGGCAGGCTAGAGAATAATCAAGGCAGACTTATCTACATTCTTGTGTTAGTCACCATGCATGGGAAACCATGCACAGTCAAGCTGGACTTCACTCCTGGCTCTCTCTTTCCCTTGTGTTCCAAAGTTTGCCCAACAGTTTGCATCTTTGCCTTCTCTATCAAGTTTCATCTATTTATAGTAAGTCTAATCTTACATTTATATTTAGTATATTTTTCCCCTACATCGAGTGACATTTAACTTTGCATAATGTTAATTTGAAAGGCAGTTTAACACTGATGTCAGTGGATTTTCCCATGCCTTGTTCTATTCACTGTCTTTCTTTCCCCTTTGTTTGGCTTCTATTTCAGTTGCAAGCAGATAAATTAGCTTGTTTGGCCATCTGTATGTGTTTCCTGCCAACTACTTTTTCAGAAGTTCAGACTTCAGTTGCTGTGGTTTGGAAATTTCTATGTGGAAAGCCGGAAGCCGTTTAGGCAGCTGGACTCTGGCGCTTGGTGACCAGGAATGTACTTCCAGAAGGAATAAGAGGAAAGATGTTCAAGAAAGCTGATGTTGTTATGTAAGAAGCAGCCGTCATAGTTTGGATGACACTGTGGGCTTCTGATGGTTCTCACCCATTTCTCTTCCTCCCCTTAAATTGTATTTATTTTGTTGTTATTGTTGAGAATGCACACAGCAAAACATATTCCGATTTGGCAGGTCACTTCTCATCTCTTGGATGATGCAGCATGTTCAAGCTCAAGTAGTCACTCATGTATCTTTTCACAGTTTACAGACCCAGAAGGCACAGGTGGTGGGAGGTAAAATCTTGCTAAGATTCTGAAAAGGGAGTTACACTTCTCTCCTTGCTAAGACGGTCAAAGACACATTTCCCAACCTTGCTTTTCTGTCTTCTCAAAAACAAAATATTAGGAGAAAGAAGCAAACAATGCTTCAAAATAAACCTGTTCCTGATACAAAGTTGGTTTGAGATTCATTCTCAAGTGGAATGGCAGGTTTGACTTTAAAACACAATCTTTTCTCAAGCAGAGCATCCTTTTCTGAAAAGGCCATGGGGAATGGCAGGTAGGAAACACTGCCTTTTCTCCATGTAGAGAGGAAAGAGTAGATTCGATGTAATCATTGGCACTGGTACTTTTCTGGAAGTCTGTAGGCAGCATCCAGATCTGTCCACACCAGTCACATATGATTGCTGCTCCAGTTGTAAGGAAGTAGGAGTAAGAAGCATTCTTCCCTTAGCTAAGTAAAATGGGTATCCCCCAATCTATGCTTGGTTGTTGTTGTTAAGTGCTGTTGAGTCAATTCCAACCCATAGTGACCTTGTATAGGGTTTACGAGGAGCAGCTGATGAGCTTGAACCACTGACCTTGCGGTTCAAACCGACTTTGCAGTTCAGTGCATGAATCCACAGTGCCACACCAAGACTCCAAACTATGCTTTAGGCTTCTTGAATCAGGGTCAGGATACATTTGGCCTATTTTAAATTTATCTGGATATTCCTATAAACAACAACAACAAAATCAAATGCTTTGATCACAGTTAATAAATTCTTCGGGATAATTTTTTAAAAAATGTATTTGTAGTCATTGTTTGACCTATGAGTCTTCAAATATGTTGTCTGTCTTAATGATGTAGCAAATCTGTATAGGGTTTCTGAAGAGTGGCTGGTGAGTTTGAATCACCGACCTTGCGGTTCAACCTTGCGGTCCTGCATCACCACACCAAGACTCCCGCTGCATTATGGTGGTGGTGTGGTGGTTATGTGCCGTGGAGTAGGTTCCAGCTCATAGCGACCCTGTACAGGGTTTGTGAGTCTGTAAATCTGTATGGGAGCAGAAAGCCTCATCTTTCTCCCTTAGAACAGCTGGGAGTTTCAAACTGCTGACCTTGTGGTTTGCAGACCGATTTGTAACCACTACGCTATCAGAGCTCCATTATAGACATGGCTACATTTCTGCTATATTGTATGTAGAAATACCACCTGCCAAATTTATGTGGTCCTGAGTGTAGTCTCTTTTGCCTACTCCTACCCATTTTTCTTGCCTGTATGAATATGTCTGCACTTGGAGACTGATGATTGTTATTTCTGATAATACAGGATTGTGTACGTAATCGCATTTATCTGTAACTCTCGGACTACTTTTGGCATCTTCCTTTCCTTTCGAGATATTGTATTGATCACCCCCTTATTGTCTGTTGCCTTTCCCTTCACCCCAATGGAAGTGTAAACCACAAGAGCAGTGGCTTGAGCCAACAAGCCACTCCACAGGAAAAAGAAGTCCAGTCTTGGAAACCCTATACAGGATCGTTATGCATCAGACCTGATTCAACAACACTTAAGGACAATCTGTTGCAATTTCTCTTTTGTTGTTAAGTGCAATGGAGACGGTTCCGATGCATAGCAACCCTGTCTAGGGTTTCTGAAGTTCAATTTGTGGGTTTGAACCACCAACCTTATCCTACAGTGTCACACGTGGGCTCTTTATAACTGCAGACTCATACAATATTTATCATTTTATGATTGGCTTATTTAAATCAGTATAATGTCTTTCAGGTCCATCAACATTATGAAGTGTTTTGTGAATTTAATTTCTTCTTTTGTTATGGGTCTATTCCTTTTTTCTCAGTCTGTGTTAGTTTAGGTAGATGTGTGATTCTAGAAACTTGTCCATTTCTTCTAGGTTTTCAAATTTGCAGGAGCTCAATTCCTCATCCTATGCTGTCACTCTTTTAATTTTATAGTTTCAGTTGTAACACTTACTATTCATGCTAGTTGCATTTTTTATTCCCTTCCCTTTGTCAATAGTTGCCAGTGGTTTGTCAATTTTTTAAATCTTTTGGAAGAATCAACTTCTAGACTTGCTTGTTCTTTCTACTGTTTTTCTCTTTCATTTATTTCTGCTCAAATGTTTAGTATTTTCTTCTGTTGGATTGTTGGGTTAAGATACTAATTTTAGTTCTTTTCTGGTGTGTGTCTTTATTACCCTTTGAGGAATGCTTTTGCAATGTCTCAAATGTTTTGCTATGTTGTGTTTTCATTCTCATTTGCTTTTCAGAGGTTTTGATTTCACATTTTATCTTTTCTACTACCCTGTAGTTTGTTGTTGTTGTTGTCCCCCAAGCAGTTTTCATGTCTTTAATTTTCCTATTGAACCTATCATCGATTTCTATCTTATAGTGTTGCTTTGTATTAGTTTGATGTTTTAAAATTTATTGACACTTACTTATGAGGTCAAACATGTGGTCCCAATGCACTGGGAAAGAATGTGTGCTGTACTGTAATTGAGCTGAGTGTTCTGTGTATGTCTGCGGGTTCAAGATTTTATTGTTGAAATCTTTCATACTTTTATTGACTTCTGTCTACTTGTTCTGTCCTTCATCAAAACTCGTGAGTTAAAACCTCCTAGAAAGATGAGGCTTTCTATTCCTGTAAAGATTCATACCCTCGGAAACCCTGTACAGGGTCGCTATGGGTCAGAACCGACTCGACGGCACTTAACAACAATTAATGTGGCGGTGCCATCAAGTCAGTTGCAACTCATAGCAACCCTGTATAGTGCTTCCAAGGAGCATTGGGTGGGTTTGAACCACCAACCTTGAGGTTAGGAGTCCAGTGCTTATCCTACAGCAGGACAGTGATCGTATACTGGGATAATTAATTGCCTACTTTACTTTTCCGGTCTGGTAATGCTTGCTTTATGTATGTGGGGGCTCTTTCATTAGTTGTGTAAGTATTTATTACAGTTACGTCCTCTTGTTGGATGGGACTGATTCTTAAATCATCTACTACCCTTCCTTATCCCTTATATTCTTTTTTTGCCTTGGAGTTTTTCTCACCAGAAGTTAATATTGCCATTCCTGCTCTTTTTAGGTCACTGTTAGCTTGATATATGTTTCCCACCCTTTAATTTTTAATTTATCTTTGTGTTTAACACGAGTGTAAAGCAGTGTGTGTCCGTCCTTTTCTGGCTTCAGAAGGAGGCCAGAGATGCAAACTCCACATCAGCCCAAGGCGAGTCCTATGTGGCAGAGCTCTCTCCTCTCTCTCCTCCTTTGCCAGTTCTGATACCTCCCCAGTACTCTTGATGTCTCAGCTTTGTTAATGTATTGCTATAACCATTTAAAAATTATCTTCAGCAAAAATTTACTTGAGTGTGATAGTACTGATATTGTTCAGTGATTTCCATATTGCATTGGCTCACCTCTCTTGGGAATGAGTACAAATATGGGTTTCTTCCAATCACTGTCCAGGTAGCTATCTTCCAATTTTGAGGGGCACAGATGAGTGAATGCCTTCAGAGCTGCATCAGTTGGTTGAAAGCCTTTAATCTGTATTTTGTCAATTCCTGGAGCCTTGCTTTTTGCCAGTGCCTCAGTGCTGCTTTGACTTCTTTCTGTACTATTGGTTCTTGATCATATATGCTGTCTCAAAATGACTGAACATCAAACATTTTTTTGGTACAGTAACTCTGTATGTTCCTTGAATTTTCTTTTGATGCTTTATGCATCATTCAATATTTGTCCATAGAATCCTTCAATATTGCAACCCAAGGCTTAAATTGCTTCTTCAGTTCTTTCAGCCTGAGAAATGCTGAGTGTGTTCTTCCTTTTTCATTTGCAAACTCCAACTATTGGCATATTTCATTATAATAATTCATTTTGTCTTCACAGGCTGCCTTTTGAGATTTTTTGTTCAACAGTTTTACTTCCTTTTTTCATCCATTCACTTTAGCTCATCTACATTCAAGAACAAGTTTCAGAGTCTCTTCTGACATCCATTTTGGTCTTTTCTTTCATGCCTGTCTTTTTAATGACCTTATGCTTTCTTCCTGCACGATGTTCTCGAGGTCATCCCACAATTCTTCTGGTTTTCAGTAATTAGTGTGTCAATCATCAAACCTGTTCTTGAGATGGTCTCTAAATTTAGTGGGGTATATTCAAGGTCATATGTTGGCTCTGGTAACTTGTTTTAATTTTCTTCAGCTTCAGCCTGAACTTGCATATGAGCGATTGATTGTTCCACAGTCTGCCCCATCCTTATTTTGGCTAATGATATTGAGCCTTACCACCCTCTCTCCCAACAGATGTAGTCAGTTTGTTTCCTGTGTATTCCATCTAATGAGGCTCAGTTGTGTAGTAACTTTTTACGTTGCTTAAAAAAAGCTACTTGCAATGAGTATATCACTGGTCTTGCAAAATCCTATCATGAGATATCAAGCATCATTTCTATCATCACGGCCATAGTTTCCAACTACTCTTTTCAACCTCCCTATCCCAATCACCAGTAATTATAAATGCATCTTGATTGCATGTTTGATCAATTTCACACTGAAGAATTTGGTAGAATTCTTCAATTTCTTCATCAGTGGCTTTAGTGGTTGGTGTGTAAATTTGATTGATAGTGGTATTAACTGGTCTTGCTTGCTAAATGCCTTTGAATCAGTTCCAACCCTGTGTAAGGTTTCTGAAGAGTGGCTGGTGAGCTTGAACCGCTGACCTTGCAGTTCAAACTGACCTTGCAGTCCAGCACATGAACTCATAGCATCACACTAGGACTACTTGTTCGCTGTTGTTGTTGTTATGTGTCGTGGAGTCGGTTCCGACTCATAGTGACCCTGTACAGGGTTTCTGAGGTTGTAAATCTTTACGGGAGCAGAAAGTTTCATCTTTCTCCCACAGAACAGCTGGTAGTTTTGAACTTCTGACCTCGTGGTTTGCAGCCTGATTTGTAACCACTATGCTATCAGAGCTCCTTACGTATTATGCTATCATAGACAGCATTGTACTTCAAAATATATCGTGAGATGTTTTGTTGACAATGAATTATGATGCCATTCCTCTTGAATTTGTTGTTCCTGGCATAGTAAACCGTATGATTATTTGATTCAAAATGACCAATAGCAAATACCAGTCCATTTCAACTCACTAACTGTCAAGGATATTGATCTCTATGCATTCCATTTCCTTTTTGACAACTTTCAATTTTCTTAGATTTATACTTCATATATTCATGTTCCAATTATTAATGGATGTTTTCAAGTGATTCTCCTCATTTTGAGTTGTGCCTCATCAGCAACTGAAGGTCTCAAAAGGCTTACTCCATTCACATCATTATGGTCAACTCTACTCTGAGGAGACAATTCTTTCCCAGTCGTATTTTTAAGTGCCTTACAACTTTAGGAATTCATCTTCCAGCACTATAGCTGACATTATTCTGTTGCTATTCATAATGTTTTTATTTTCTGGTGGCAATGTTTCAATGCTATTCATAAGATTTTCTAAGGTAAACATTTGGAAGTAGTCCATCTCTCCCTCTTCCTAGTCTGTCTTTGTCTGGAAGTTCCACTGAAACCTGTCCACCATGGGTGATGCTGCTGGTATTTAAATATAGAGAAGCTAAAGTGAATGGAGGAATAATAAAGTAAAAGTGCTGAACAGAAAATTTCAAAGGCAACCCAAAAAGATGAAGTAAAGGATTATAATGAAATGTGTAAAGACCAGGTTTTAGAAAACTCAAAGAGAACAGGCTCAGCATTTCTCAAACTGAAGAAAAGGCGGTTATACACATGGACCTCACCAGATGGCAAACACATAAATTAAATTGAATATATATATCTGTGGGAAGAGACAGTGGTAAAGCTCCATATTATCAGCCAAAACAATGTCAGGGACACTGTGGAAGAGATCAACAATTGCTCATATGCAAGTTCATACTGAAGTTGAAGAAAATGAAAACAATTCCATAAGAACCAAAATATGACCTTGAACATAGCCAACCTGAATTTAGAGGTCATCTCAAGCACGGATTTGAAACATTCGACACTAATGATCAAAGACCTGACGTGTCATGGGGTGACATCAAGAACATCGTATACGAAGAAAGCAAACGGTCATTAAAAGACAAGAAAGAGGGCAAGGATCACGCGGAACCTCGGCAACCTAAGACAGAGCCATTGCCATGCTGCAATGAGTTTCGATGATGGGTAAGACTGAGGAATTCGCACTGACCGCCTAAGACAGGCAGCGTCCCTTAAACAAATAATAAATAAGGGGGAATCTGATGCAGACCATGCAGACCCGGTCAGGAGTTCAAGGCCCTGTGGGCCCAAGCGTTGCTGACTGTCCAAACCATAGGCTCTGAGGATTAGACTTTAGCCACCTAGCAGACATAGCAAACTGTCCCTTATCTGATTATTCAGTTATGCTGGTTAGTAATTCCATACATGAGCCCTGGATACCCACAGATAAATGTAAAAAGCCGAGACTGTAAATTCCAAAAAGGCAAAGTTTTTCCCAAAAAAAAAAAGCTAAAGAGGATAGAGAGAAACTCTGTTAACTGATTGTATGTGGAGGGGATTACAATCAATGTAATGAAACAAGGTATATATGAATGTTTGAATGTGAAACCGATGATGTGCCCTGAAAACTTTCACTCAATCCACAATAAAAACCTTAAAAAAAAAAAAAAGACAAGAAAGAGGGAAAATCATGCCAGAAGAGACTCTAAAACTTGCTCTCCAGCAGAGACTCTAAAACTTGCTCTCCAGCATAGAGATCCTAAAACAAATGGAAGAAATGAGGAAAATGAACTCAACATAAATTTTCAATGTTCAACCCAAGAAAACAGAGCCAGGTATTATAATGAAATGTGCAAAGACCTGGAATTAGGGAAGAACACCTGGAAGGGAAGAACACATCATGTCTCATGCTGAAAGAACTGAAGAAAAAATTCAAGCCTCAACTTGCAATCAGAAGGATTCTATAGGCAAAATGTTGAGTGATCCTGAAAGCAGCAAAAGAAGATGAAAGGAACACACAGAGTCACTGTACCAAAAAGAAATGGTTGATGTTCGATCATATCAAGAGG
Source organism: Chrysochloris asiatica (assembly GCF_000296735.1). NCBI lineage: Eukaryota > Metazoa > Chordata > Mammalia > Afrosoricida > Chrysochloridae > Chrysochloris > Chrysochloris asiatica. Next base: position 7,368,327 of record NW_006408637.1, read on the forward strand.
TAGTATAGGATCCCGAGCAAATTATACTAAAGGAAGGAGTCCAAGGTGAACTAAAGACACTGGCAAATAACGAGAGTCTGTGAATTGATGGAATACAAATGGAAACTTTTCAACCAACTTAGGCAGCACTAGACACACTCACTCATCTGTGCCAAGAAACTGGGCAGACAACTACCTGGCCAATTGTTTGGAAGAGATCAATATTTTGTGCCCATTTCAAAGAGAGGTATCCCAACAGAATGAAGACTTCATTGGACAATGCCATTAGTACTACTTGAAAGTAAAATTTTGTTCAAGTTAATTCAAAAGCATCTGCAACAGTACATGGACAGGGAACTGCCAGAGGTTCCAACCAGATGTAGACAAGGATGTTAACAATGGACATCACTGCTGATGTCAGCTGGATCTTGGCTGAGAGCAGAGAATAACAGAAAGATGTCTACCTGTGCTTTATAAATTATGTGAAGTCTTTCTACTGTGTGGATCATGACAAGCTATGGACAACATTGTAGAGAACGGGTATTTCAGAACACTTAACTGTGCTCATGAAGAACCTGCACATAGACCAACGGGCAGTCATTCAAAGAGAACAAGGGGACACTGAATGGTTTAAAATCAGGGAGGGTGTGTGTCAGGGTTTTATTCTTTCACCATATTTATTCAGTCTGTATGCTGAGCAAATAATTTGAGCAATTGGATTATATGAAGAAGAATTTGGCATGAGGATTGCAGGAAGACTCATTAGCAATCTATGATGTATAGATAATACAGCCTTGCTTGCTGAAAGCAAGAGAACTTAAAATAGTTACTGATGAGGATCAAGACCATAGACTTCAATTTGGGTTTCACCTCAATATAAAGAAAACAAAAATCTTCACCAGTGGACCACTAAATAATGTTATGGTAAATGGAGTAAAGATTGAAGATTAGTCAAAGACTTTTTTTTTTTTTTTTAATAAATGTTTTATTGTGTATTGAGTGATATTTTACATGGGGAAACATTAGTTTTATATTCATTCTATTGTATATCCTTTCATTGCCTTAGTTACCATCCCGTTCATGCATCAACCTCCAGCAAAAGGGTATACCCTGCATGCCCCCCTGCCCCACTGTCCTCAGCACACAGCCCCTTTCCCTCTCTGGATCTCAATCAAAGACTTCCTTTTGCTTGGATTTACTGTCAACAATCATGGAAGCAGTAGTCAAGAAATTAGAAGACTATTGCACTAGGCCAATCTACTGCACAAGATGTCTTTAAAGTGTTCGAGAGCAAAGATGTCAGTTTGACAGACAAGGTGCACCTAACCCAGCCATGGAATTCTGCATACTTCATATGCATATGAACATTGGACAATGAATAAGAAAGTTGAACAACTGATGTATTTGAGTTATGGCACTGGAGAAGAATATTAAAATACCATGACAAACCAGAAAGACAAACCAATCCATGTTGGCAGAAGTATAGCCAGAATGTTCCTTAGAAGTCAGGATGGCCTGACTTGGTCTCTCATACTTCAGACATATTATCAGGTGGGAACAAGCCCTGGAAAAGGGCATAATGGGGGAGCGATTAACTTTTCAGTCTAGGAGCAGAGGTCCCTAGGACCATCAAGGGAGAAGAGCAGAGAGTGGGACCCTACCCAGAGAAGCAGTGATGCCTGAAATGGAGGCAGAGATGATGACGTGGAGCGATGGAGCAGCTGGAGACTTTAGATCCAGAGAGGGAGAGCAACTGTGTGCTGAAGACCTGGGTGGTACGGGAGAAGGATTGCAGGGTATACCCTTTGGTTGGTTGATGATGCATGGAGGGGATTGTAACCACGGCAATGAGATGATATACGATAGAATGAATGTAAAGCTAATGTTCTCCCATGTAAACTATCACATAATTCACAATAAAACATTTAAGAAAAAAAAAAAAAAGGGGCATAATGGTTGGTAAAGTGGAGGGTCAGTGAAAAAGCAATGGATTGGCATTTTGGCAGAAGAAAAGGTCTCCAGTGTAACAATTATGAGTCTGGCACAGGACCGGGCAGTTCTGTTGTTTATAGGATCGCTGTGAGTCAGAACCAACTTGATGGTGCCTAACAACAATAAGAAGTTGATTTGATTAAGAATTTTTTTCTGGGTTGGTTTGTGCACTATGTTGTCATGTGTCTTAATCCCAGGGGGCGCGGTACGTGTGATATGTATGGCGTTTAGTGGGAGGTCACAATGCCCTCCTCTTGCCAGATGGGGCAATAATAATAATAATCATAATAAAAGACAAGAAACAAGAGAAAAAAGAGGTAATTAGAAAATATGCATAAAAATATAGAAAATGGAAGAATGAAAAAATAACCAGTAATATGGAAGAAGTGGCATTAAAAAAAAAGGAGGAGAAAGAAAGAATCAAACAAAATCAAAAAGCCAAAGCAGAAAACGAAACAAAAAACCCGATAGGTGTTGCGGCACCATGCCTTTTCCATGGCCCACTGGATGGAATCATGGAAAAGCCAGTGTTGCAGCAACTCCTTTGTGTCTGAACCTCTGTTGGGTGCAGCAGGTGGGAGAATCGAATAGCCCGTCAATCACAATACACCACAGGCACAGGTCTTGGTCGGTCTGCAATCAGTGTAGTGGGTGGCACTAGCGGCACAGGCTACCCAAGCATGGGTGTGAGGCAAACGGAAAGTATCTCTCCTGATCACCAGGAAGGAATAATAGGGAAAGCAAGAGAAGAAGCACTTCCCTCGCATGCCTGGTGTACTTTTAGGTGGGTACAGCCAATTATCTAGTTCCTGTCTGGGCTCAGTCGAGGTTGGGAGGGTGCCCAGAGTCCAGCCACTCCAATTACCACCTCCATAGGCCTTCCCCTCCTCATTGGCGCTCAATCCAAATGACCAGGCTCTCTGCTAGTGAGTCATTTCTCCCTCCTCACTCTGTGGTTACTGGTGACATTCATGTCCTCACCGGCTCTGCTGCACTTTCCTCTCCCAGATCCAGTGTGCATCCTTCTCAGCTGGTTTTAATCAGGAGCTGGTGACTGTGACTCTGTCCCAACAGGGATTCCATGTAGTTGGCTTTCCTCACCAGTGGGTGTTGCCTTCAGGGCCCCAAGAGGTCCGATCTCTCTCCTCTGTACCTGGTTTTTGTTCTGTCTTCCTTTCTAATTGGTATTTGGTCCAATTCTTTCTCCTGTTGTTTGATACTCAGGTTTCCAGGATTATCATCTGTCGCTGTTTCACTTGGTCTTTCTGATCTCTGCTATAGAGAGATGCGGTTGTGAGTGTCATCAGGATGCCATCCTGCCTCAGCCTCTGGTTTTGTCCTGGAATGTTCTGTATATTTGTCCTTCTTTGAATGAATTAAACCACCCCTATTGGCGACAAATTCTTTATCACAATCACCTTCAAATGCTGCCTGTGAAGTTTTTAAATCACGTAACCATTTAAGAGCCTTCCCTTGCTGTAAAATAAGGCTAAATAAGAACAGTATGCACTTACTCTGAATTACCTGCAAATTCAGTGTAGATACACTCTTCAAGATGGGCCTCAGACATTGCCTGTACTTAATTTATCTACCTTGTTTTATGAGCAACACATGACTAATTTATACTTACTAGGCTAAGAGTTGTAGGCTAAGCCCTGGATTACTACCCACAAGGTCAGTGGTTCAAACCGACCAGCTATTCCTTGGAAACCCTACACAGGATCACTAGGAGTTGGAACCAACTCAACTGTACTTAACAGCAACAAAAACAGATAAAGAACTCAAATTCATAACACCTAATTATTCCAAATACATTGAAGATTCATGTCTGAGTCCTTGTGTGATGTTGTGGGTTAATGTGCTGGACTGCAAGGTCGGTTGGAATCTCAAGGTTGGTGGTTCAAGCTCACCAGCCATTCCTTGGAAACCCTATATAGGGTGGCTGCATTGGACTTGACTCAATGGCAATTAACACCACCACCACCTACCAGTGTTATATAAATGGATTATACAGAGTAATACATGTATTATATGAAATAATTACTGCTTAAAGCTCACTGGCACTATAAGCACTTCTTTAATTGTCGGTATAATTAGATGGTATTCTGCGCTTTCTACTTAGTAAATGTATATATAACAGGCATATGCTGACAAACTCCTATCAACTAAAGCTACAAAAGTTTACATTGTACATTCCCTATCTTTTCTTCTTTCACACTGTTCATTCAGTGAAGCAGTGGTTATAGACCACCAGCTTTGTTCCGATTGCTATGCCGGGGCCAGCATACCTGAGAAGACGTGAAGATCGCTGTGCTGGCAAGGACCCCAACTCTGTTCTTATTGTATTGCTTCCTGCATGTCTTGGTAAACCTATAGGATTTCATTTTTAGGTCAAAGCTTGTTTCAAGAAGACAAACCGCTACTGCTCCAAATATTAATATATACACTTGTTGTTGTTGTTGTTAAGTGCTGTCAAGTCGATTCCGACCCATTGTGACCCTGTATAGGGTTTCCAAGAAGCAGCTGGTGAGCTTGAACCACCAACCTTGCAGTTGAAAAGACTTTGCAGTCTGACACATTAGCCCACAGCACTACACCAGAACTCCTAATATATATACACTATTGTTCCCTAAAAAACCCAACACTGCTGAGTAACTGTTGTGAATTCATGCTGTTTCAGCACGCCAATAACACAAGCATGGGCATCGTGAAGTACCATCGCGTTGGTTCCGACTCATAGTGACCCATGCAGGGTTTCCGTGGATCAGTTGGTGGGTTTGAACTGCCAACCTTATGGCTAGCAGTCCAGTGCTTATCCTGCAGCACCACATGATAAGAGAACAGACCTCAGTTACTGTGTGTCTGATATGATTTCAGTATTCTCTGGCAACATTAGAGCCCTCTCTACCAGAACAGACAGAGTCCTGGTGTGGCATTGTGGGTTAATGCTCTGGACTGCAAAGTCATTTGAACTGCAAGGTTGGTGGTTCAAGCTCAACAGCCGCTCCTCAAAAACCCTATGCAGGTCACTATGGGTTGGAACTGACTCAATGGCACTTAACAATCAAGCAAGATGTAGGAGTGGAGTATGTACTTTGGATCCTAAGAGCTCCATGCCGAACCCTTGCAATCCAAGAGACAGAGCTGTGGAGTCAGAGAAGTGGCAGAGATGGGCAGCAGCAGGACCAAGAGTCAGAGTATGACACAGGACACAGGTTTTCCAGGCCACAGAACAAGAAAAACTGAGCGCCAGTGCTGAATGCCCTCAGGCAGGAAGTTCACTGACAGAGTGGGTTAGCTCTAAACGGTTGGAGAAGCTAGGTCTGTTGACCTATGGAGCTAGAGCCGAGCACCTCTGGCTATGGCTCACGGCCAATGATGCGACCTTTGGACATTTGTTGGCAGCACAAAAGGAGCCTTGTAACCTTTGCTGAAGCAGGGCTGAGGCTAAGGGGTTATGTGCCTTGGAGGCCCAGGACCAGAGAAAGGCATCCCAGTCATCCAATGAAAAACTGTATCCTGAGCATTTTTTTATCCTGAATTGTAACCTGTTAACTTCCCTGGTGTGGCACTGTAAGATACCCACTGGACTACTGACCACAAGGACTACTAATAGCAACTTCCTTAATAAACCTCATAATCATGAGTATTGTCTGTGAGTTCTGTCTGGCCATAACAATGGATTTTTTAACACAGTAGAGAAGCCGAGAGAGTTCTGTGGGAGGGATGGCTGGTATCAGAATTGGTAAAGAAGGTTGGAAAGTAGAGGCATGTCTGATCTCAGCCTCATAGCAATCTGTCTCGGATTGGTGATAAGTTTAATTCTCTTTCCCTCTTGTGAAGTCAGAGGTCAGACACTGCCTCCATGGCACTGAGATATGGTTGTCCCCATGGTGAAACCTAATACAGGCATAGTTAACTCTGTGATGATTGGCTATGAGCAGGCATAGTTAACTCTATGATGATTGGCTATAGGTAGCCAATCAATTGAAAAGATGATTCCTTGGGGGTGTGGCCTGTTTCCAATATAATGGACATGCAAACAGTTTTGCTCTGGTTTCCACTGGGGACATAAGACTCTACAATTGTGAGCCATTTCCTTGATATAAACGTCTCTTTATATATATATATATTTCACTGGTTTTACTTTTCTTGAGATCCTACCAATATCACCAAAACTTCTACCTCCATTGCCACCATCAGCCTAGGACTACTATAGTAAACGGCCACAATGTAGATGGCTTAAGAGAACAGAAATTTATTATTTTGCAGTCCGGGAGGCTAGAAGTGCAAATATGGTACTGACTTTGTGGATTCCTTCTCCTCAAAACAGTTCTGAGAGAGGAAATGTTCCGCACCTCTCTCCTGGCCCTAGTGTTGTTGGTAATCAATCCTTGCTCCTTTGCTGTACGTAGATAGGCTTCACCTGGTACCTCACACCTATGTGTGACTTTACCTAGGTGTCTGTTCTCCCCTTGTCTAGGACAACACTCAGAAGTGCTTTGGATGAGAACCCATCCTAGTCTGGCATGATTTCATTGACTTAACTGCTAACATTTGCAAAGAAAACCCCAGTTCCCCAAACAAAGCCATGTTCCCAGACGCAGGGGTTGGGGCTTTAACACATCTTTTTGGGGATACAATGTGACACACTAATAGCTACTGCTGTCATTGTTATCTGGACTGGATATGGTAATGCTGTTAGATAAAATGCTTCATACAAGGTACATGCTTAATAAATGGAAGAAGTATTTTCTATTACTGTAATATGGGACAATTGAAGTAGCTTTGTAAGTGGTCTCCCTGGCCCCCACACTCAGGTTTGCCACTTTCAAACCTCCTGTCCACACCATTATTAGGATGATCTTCCCAGAGAACAGAATCTAATCATTTGACATCTCGACACACAAGTCTGCCATGAAGCCTATATGATCAGACTGAAGGATCTGGCAACCACCAGCCTCTTTAGCTTGTCTTCCACCACTGCCCCAGGGGCCACTGGTTGAGCCAGGCAGAGCAACGTGCAGTTCCTCAAACATTCCACAAATAAAGCCATTCCAGTTCTACTGTGCAGAGATGGAAAGTTATCAATAGATACAGAACTACCTCCTTTGTTATTACACACTGAATTAAAGATGGACAACGTAGTACAGAGACAAGGCACCTTCCATGATATGACCAACACTACATGCTGTAGCTTTACAGCCAACACCCTCTCTAGAAGGAGCTTTCCAACTGGGTCTTCATCTGTTGTAAAGCGGAAGGAGGAACTGGCTGCTGTCCAGAGCAAATTAGGACACGTGACATGTGAGGGTGTTGTGGGAAATACGAAGTAGATATGCTGCTAATGGTTTCTGATTCCTTAAGAGGCAAAGAAATTTGGAAAGGTCTAAAGAAGCTAAGAACCTGACAGCACTGTGAGGAAAACCAAAGAGAATTGTGAGGGAAAAGGAGGTAGTTCCGAAATGTATGGAATGTGAACAAACTATCAGAGAGGAAAAGGTGGCCTGCCTCCGTAAATTCAAGCCATGTGCTAGACATACGGCTCACCCAGTTTGGACTAGAAATTATTTTTCTTGCTTAGGTGGACTCAAACATACAACACAGAAGGTACATCAGAGCAAAATCTTGCAGCTATTTTAGGATGTAAGCAGGACTAAAGCTCCTCACTTGTACAGTATGAAAGCATTCTCTGACAGCACTAATATTCAATACTGGGTCAGGGTCTACTGTGTGTCAGGCACATTTCTAAGTGCTGGTCACACATTAACTTATTCACCCGTAATGCCTCCCTATGATACCAAACCCCCAAATCCAAACTCTCTGCCATCGAGTCAATTCCAACGCATACCAACACTAGAGGCCAGAGGAGAGCAGCCCCAGAGGGTTCCTGAGGTTGTAAGTCTTTACAGAAGCAGCCTGCCCCATCTTTCTCCTGAGGAGCCAATAGTGGTTTCCAACCATCGACCTTTCAGTTCACAGCCAAGCACTTTAACAGCTGTGTCACCAGGGCGCCTACCTATGATACAGACATCATTATTGTCCCCAGTTTATAGGTGAGCAAACAGAAGCACAGAGACATGGACCTATGTGACAAAATTCCTCCAGCCACTAAAGTGGCAGAATTGTAATTGGACCCCATAGAGTTTGGGTCTAGGGATTGATTACATTAACTGTAACAACATGCTGTCCTTTAAGATACCAATTTACCCATGCTTCTTCACTTCAAATTCTTGCTGATGCCATTGAGTCTGTTCTGACTTACAGCAACTCTGTATAGGGTTTCCAAGGAGCAGCTGGTGTGTTTGAACTGACCTGGCAGTTCAAACTGACCTTGTGGTCCAAGCTCACTATGCTGCAGTGCCACGCCGGGACTCCAGTGACCACTGATTTCAGGTTGTTCCTTGGTGCTCTCCAGCCATCTTCCTGCATATTTCCTGGTCTAGGTCACATGCGCTTTTCTCCTAATGTACTATCATGTCCAAAGGAGCTCTGGTAGCTTAGTGGTTATAAATTGGGCTGCTAACCTCAAGGTCAGCAGTTCAAAACTACCAGCGTTTCTGTGGGAGAAAGATGAGGTTTTCTGCTCCTGTAAAGATTTACAGCCTCAGAAACCCAGGGTCGTTATGAGTCGGAACCGACTCCACAGCACATAACCGCCACCACCACCACCACCACTATCGTGCCCAGCAGCTAAAAACTTACTGAGCAGCAACATCGCAACAACACCAACAAGAAATGGGCAGGACCACAGAGGATTCAAGCCTCTTAGCAATGAAGGTTGGAGTCACCCCATCAGATAAAAAACTCTGCTCAGCTACGTAGCTGGCTGACGGTGGGGTCAAGTGGAAAGGGAGTTATAAGTATATAAATATCAACTAGAGTTTCAGTTACAAAAATGGAAATGGTACTAGGTAGGCATATTTTCTTCCTTGTTGTGTGTGTGTGTGTGTGTGTGTGTAAAACAAACAAACAAACAAAACCAGATGCTGTTGAATTAACTTTAACTCATGACGACCCATGTGTGTCAGCTTAGAACACTGCTCCACAATTTTCAAAGGCTGAATTTTTGAGAGTATGTCTCTGGGTCTTTCTTCTAAGGTGCCTCTGGGTGGACTCAAACCTCCAACTTTTGGGTTAGTAGCAAGTGCATTAACTGTTTGCACCACCAGAGGCCCCATAATGTATGTGTGTGTATACGTACGGACACATATTTGTTGTTATTGTTAAGTGTCATCAGCCGGTTCTGACTCATAGCAACCTGTATAAGGTTTTCAAAGAGCAGTTGGTGTGTATGAACCACAGACCTTGAAGTTAGCAGACAAGTACTTATCCTACAGTGCCACATCAGGACTCTGCATATACAATTAGGTTATATATACAGATGTTGTTTAGTGCCATTGAGTTGGTTCTGATTCATAGTGACCCTGCATAGGGTTTCCAAGGAGTGACTGCTGAGTTTGAACCACCGACTTTGCAATTTGAACCAACCTTGTGGTCCAGTGCCTAGCCTACAACATCATACCAGGACTCCAATACATATAGATCGTTGTTGTTGTTAAGTGCCGTGGAGTCGGTTCCAACTCACAGTGACCCTTTGTAGGGTTTCTGAGGAGCAGCTGGTGAGTTTGAATCACTGACCTTGTGGTCCAGTGCTTTATCCTACAATGCAACACCAGGATTCCATACATATAGATGTTGTGGGGTGCTGTCGAATCAGTTACAACCCTGTAAAACATTTCTAATGAGTGAATGGTGAGCTTGAATCACCGATCTTGCAGTTCCAACCGCCTTTGCAGTCCAGCGCATTAACCCACAGCACCAAACCAGGACGTTGTTGTTGTTGTGAAGTGCCATCGAGTAGGTTCTGACCCATAGCGACTCTGTATAGGGTTTCCAAGGAGCAGCTGGTGAGCTTGAACCACCGACCTTGCAGTTCAAACGGCTTTGCAGTGTGGCGCATTAATTAACCCACAGCGCCACCCCAGGACTCCAGATAGCTATAAATCTAAAAGAATCCTGGTGGAGCAAGATCTAACGAGCTGCTCCTGTAAAGATTACAGCTACACACTGCCCTCTGAGGCACTTCTACTTTGTCACATGGGGTCACCATGAGGCAAAAATTGACTTAATTGCACATAACAAACATGCACATAGTACAGATAGAGCCACTGGAATTGCCACCAGAGGTTTCAGAGCCCCCCACCAACTCTCTTGAAACTTCACTACCCTGTCATCCATGCTAGTATGAGCTTTATAAACAGTTGAGAGAGAGAAACAGTCAGAAAGCAGGGACCCTCAGACCTAGGGCTCAGGGTCAGCTGTGAATTCCACGCAGGGTTAGCTAGTGCTATTCGGAAAAATGAACTATCCAATACCCATGGTTTCTATGGAAACGGAAAGATTCATAGAACACAATTAGGCATAGACTAGGAATGGCCTGTCGTGCCCAAGATGGGCTCTCTGATAACAGCGTGTTGACTCCTCTGATACATTCTGGCTTTAGAAATTGCCATGAGCATATAGTGCTTTTTCTCTCTGAAGCCCAGCTTCAAATCATTCACTGCATGAAGCAGGAAGTCAGAGGATTTCAAAAGCAAATCAATTTCCTACCAGTTCCAGTTGGATTCTGAAGCTGAATATCACTTACTTGTTCTCTCTCTAGAAATAGAGGGAGAAGAGTAACCAGCATGGATTCCATCATCTGTCTTCAAGATAGCACACTTGTCACACTTTTTTTTAAACTCAAATTACTGGCGGAAACCGATGGACTCAAGTCCTGGGTAATGACTCAGCCCTCAGAGACATTTGAGGCAAGTTCTCTCTGCCAGTACACTATGCTTCAGAAATGCAAGGTTGCAGCCAGTCCTCACAGAAGTCTGCCCTGACAGCTTCCTGCAAGGCCACTGCAGCCCATGCACATGAAAAGGCCAGCACTTGGTTCCTGGGAGGTCTAATTCTTGGACAGCACTAGCTAAGAGCAAACACTGCCGTCGCCAACATGTTTGCATCTGGCAAAAACAGCCCACAGCTGCAGAACCCACACACCCCAACAGTGTTCCAATCCCTTTTGCATTTCCCAGCATGTTTTGATCATCTGGTGCACAAGGGAGATGGCAAAAATGGAGAGTAACTTGTCTTTGTTTCTGCACGCCTGTTCCTGCCTTCCTTCTCAGTGGCACTGTATCCCCTTTTGAGCTGAGGGGAGGGTGCACTGGCAGGAAGGGAGGAGAGAATCCCCACTCTAGTCTCCCAGAAGTGAGTATCTTTTAAACTCCAGGGTCCTCTCCCAGGGACAAGGTCCCATGAAGGAACAGAAAAGCCAGAGAGGTTTGCTGCATCTTAGAGCCGTGGTAGTTTCATGGCAGAAATCTCATCTTCCATGATGGAGGCCTGGGTTCCATTCCCGGCCAAGGCACTTTATTTCCGGTCATTGCCTGTCTGTAAGTGGAGGCCAGCATGTTGTTATGATGCTGAATATGTTTCATTAGAGCTTCCAGACTACAACAGACTAGTAAGAGACCTGGAGGCCTGCTTCCAGAAATCAGCCAATGAAAACCCATGGATCACAATGGTTTGATTTGCAATGGATCATGGGGATGGCAGGGGATTGGGTAGCATTTTGTTCTGTTGTGTGTGGGGTCTCCATGAGCTGGAAATTTTGTCTATGTCACCTAACAGACACAGCAAGACGAGGGGGGAAACTATACAAAGGAAAAGGCACAGTAGAGTGAATGACCTCAGATAGGGTGATGGAGACTCAGGGCTGTGGGGAGGAGGGTCTGAGTGAAGACTAGACAAGATGACTACAGCTGATGTTCTTAATACTTTTCCATTTACAGAGTGCATGTGTTCATATGCTATCTCATCAAGATGGGATGGGAATAAGTTAAAAAAGTTATCTTGGAGTAAATAAACTCAAATGTGGGTGAGACAAAAGCTTTTGCTGTCAAATATATGTCTGGCAGAGGGATGGTACCCAGAGACATGCTATGTGCTATTCCTTAAGTTTACACAGGTTGGTCTTTACATGGGTTCACAAGTGTTGGTATCTACATTGTTGTTGCTGGATGCCCTTGAGCCAGTTCGGACTCAGACAGACCCCATGTCACCAAATCGAACTTCAGTGGGGCTTTTTGTTTGTTAGTTTGCTTGTTTGGGGTTCTATGGAAGTAGGTCTCCAGTTCTTTGTCTCATGGAGAGGCTGGGTAGATTCAACCACCATCCATTCAGTGGACAACCCAGAGTTTGTGCCACTAGGTCTCCCTGACACATACATTATTTCATGCTAAGGGAACTTCCCACCGAAACCTGAGAAACTTTTAGCAAAGTAGGAAACCAAATCCTGAAGATATTACATGAGTTTCCTGCAATCCAAAATTCTATGTGGCAAACCCAAGCCAAGGTTTTTGAGCTTGTTCATGGGGAAGTAAATTTCCGTGTGTGTATGGTGAGCTCAGGAACATCACTGTTTAAGACCAGACTCGCTCCAGATGGGGAGGCAGATGGAGACACTGGAAACCGGAAAACAGATGTTCCTGTAGCGAGCGGCCCATGTCTCTTTTTTATCTGCAGCACTTTTCTTTTCAAAGAAAACAGATCGGTAGGCCAGATGTCAAGTCTTTTCACAAAGCTACTCTGGCTCCAAATACCGTTTTTCTAGAATAGT
>NW_006408637.1:7387512-7397572 GCF_000296735.1 Chrysochloris asiatica
TTGTTGAATGTGAAACTGATGATGTGTCCTGTAAACTTTCACTCAATCCACAATAAAAACCTTAAATTAAAAAAAAAAAGAAAGAAAAAAGCAAAACTAAAAAGGTTGCCATCTGTCATTTATTATGTGCTTCCATGTGGGTCAGGGTAGACCTGAGTCCCATGGGGTTTTTGATGGTTGTAAACCTACGGAAGTGTGAGGTAGATCCATGGTGCCATTGGGTTTGAATCACCAACCTTTCCATTAGTAATCAAGTGTAATCAATTTGCACCACCCAGGGACCTTAAAATACTGAGTTTGTTGTTATTGTTAAGTGCCATCGAGTTGATTATGACTCATAGCAACCCTGTATTGGGTTTGCAAGGAGAGGCTGGTGAGTTTGAACCGCCGACTTTGCGTTTAGCAGTCCAGTGCTTATCCTAAAGTGCCACACTTAGGTTGTAGGCAACTCATTTTCCATCCCTGCTCCATTTACATGAACAATTAAAATCTTTATTGTCCTGTAATGTTAACTGATTGGTAATAGCTTATTGCATTTACTGATTCTGTAAATTCCAAATTCTTTATGAACAGAGACTGTGATAGTTCTATTATCTTCTACAATACAAAAATACAGCAAAATATATAATAATTGTTCAAAAATAGCAGATAAACTAAATTGGGATCAACATCTTTGCCTTGTTATTGTGGAGTTGTTAAGTGCTGTTGAGTTGGTTTAAACTCACAATGACCCTGTACAGGGTTTCTAAGGCTGTAAATCTTTACAGGAGCAGAAAGCCTCATCTTTCTCATGCAGAGCAGCTGGTGGGTTAGAATTGCCAACCCTGAGGTTCTAGTCCAGTGCTGATGTTTGTAGCTTTTATTAAATTACCAAATAGATTAAAGTATCAGGTTCTGAAGAATCTTTAAAATAAATCCATTAATTCCATTTTCTTCTAAAATATTTATTGAGCATCTTCTATGTGCTTCTAGTGATCTGTTTCTGTAAAAATCATAGTCAAGCTAACCCAACTGAGCATTTATGCTCTGTAATACATGGGGTCGCCATGAGTTGGAAATTACTCAAATAACAGCAGGTTTGATTTTTTTTTTTTTTTTGGTTTTCTATGTGCCGGACAATATTGTAGATAGTAGAAATGCACCCATAAAAAAAGAGATGAAGTTTTAGCATTCTTGGAGTTTACAGTTTCTCTGGGGGGTGAGTGGAGGAATATAAACACCCCCCCCAATTAATATAAAACACATCAAAATAAGGAGACTGAGATAGTGGTGGATATCCAGGGTGGGGTATGCTAGGAGCAAGTCAGAAGTAGACCTCTGACCAGTAAATGCAAAGAAGAAGAGTCAAGTAGCTATCCAGCATCGAGGACAAGCAGAGACCAGGTAGAAGGAAGTATGTGTATAGATGCTTTGAGATAGGGAGAGCCTAGGTGAATCCCAAGTCACCTAGGAAGCCCTTGTGACTGAAGTGGGACTGGAGGGGGAACAAGGCCTACATCTTATAGGAGGTTCATAGTTTAGATTTTCTTCTAGGTGGTTTGATAAGCCACTGGAGGGTTTTGAATAGAGGAGTGATGCATCTTCATTTAGACTTTGAAAGCTTCTGCAAAACTGTTGTCTGATTAATAAGAATAAAGACAGCATAGTGCAATGGAAGGGTCCTAGACTAATGTCAAGAATCTTGTGCCAAGCCAGGCTCTTTAACTAACTAGATGGGTGACACTGGGCAGGTGACATAGAGGACTTCTGAAATCTCTTAGGATGAGCAAGAAATCTGTATTCTGACTATGAGAAGAAGGTCCCTCACTTCCGCGTGTCCTTTCTAGTGAGAATGTCCCACCTCAGAAGGTTCTGGATGGGGCTCAGGATTCCACCTAAGGTCCTATACATTACAAAGGTTCCGCAAGAAGCCTATTTCGCTGGACAAGTTCTAGAACCCCTTTCAGGCATTCCAATCAGTTAGAGGGTCCCTCACTTCTGATGAGCAGGGTACCCCCAGACTTTGGAGGCAATGGTGGTGGAAGATTTGGAGGTGGCCAGAACAGAGAGACTTCCTTTTTTTATTGTGATTTATTGATTTATTATACCCAGAGAAATTTGATTAATATTGTTTGTCAGGAGTCTACCTCACGTCTTGACAATGCTGTGACAACAGGTCAGAAGCCACTGCTGCGCAGGAGAAAGCTGTAGCTAGCGTGTGCTGAGTTCGGCTGGAGTGCAAGTCTCTGAATGCAGTCCATGCAGCCTTCTCATTTTGTTGCTATTCCAGGTCTCTCCTAAAACATCATCTTGGAGTCTTTGGTTTCCTTCCTTCTCTTTTGCTCCAGATGAATAGAGACTGTAACAGTTATGTCCTGAATTGAGGTATTCTGCATGACACAGTCAGTTGCTCAAAGCTGCTGGTGTTCTTTAAGGGGGCTTCAAAGAGTTCATGGAAAATTCAATGATAATGGAATTTTTCATGAACTTTTTGAAGTCCCCTTGTATATGTTGCCTTCTGGAGCACTTATCATGCACATAAGGGACTTAGGCTGACTCCAGAATGCCCACTTCTAATGCTTCCTCTTGGTCTTTCTAAGGGGAAAACTAACAAACAATAAAACCAAACCCTGGGAGATGCTCTAATCTGAAATTGTACAATATGTAAAACTAGGTGTGGTGCTGCAGATACATGCGCTAGACTGTAAGGTTGGTTTGAATTGTAAAGTCAGCAGTTCCTTGGAAACCCTATACAGGGTCACTGTGTGTTGGAACTGCCTCGACAGCCCTTAACAACAAGTGTTAGGGTTAACCTGACCCTGAGTCTGGCAGTATGTAATTTCTGAACTAATTTCCCATCAAATATTTGTGCAGTTCAAGCACTATGATACATCTTTTCAGTCCATACCATAGAATCTAGAGCTTAGGATACCCAAAAGATTCTGGACGGTGGGGGTTCCCCTGAGCCATCAGGAGGTTCCCTTTGTTATCCTTGACAGTTTCCCTGCCATATGCAGGCTGACATGTTCTCGGCACCCTCTCACAATGCATACTTTCTTTAGAGTGATTTCTTTTAAATATATATATACCATAAAGCCACCCACCTTAGACTGCCAAAGTTTGTGGACTCCAAGCCTGGAAACTATGTTCATTTTTTTCTTTTTTATTTATGCTCAGAAAAGGCTTTGTGGATGAATGACTCAGTTCAGGATTCCATGCCTTGTGTTTATTTGGAAATTGAGCACAACTGAATAGAACAAGGGGTAGACCTAGCCATCAAATTGGTTCCACCTCAAAGTGATTCTGTATAGGGTTTCTGTGGATTTAAATCTTTGTAGGAGCAGAAATATCACCTTTCTCCCACAGAGCTGGCAGTGGGCTCAAACCACTGACATTGTGGTTTGAAATTTAGTGCTAATCCTATGAAACCCAGGCATATCTTATCTTATCATATCTCTAAGGCAAAAAGTATTTGTGAACAACCTGTTTTCCTCTCCACTCACATATTTTTTCCTTGTTAATCCTCAGTAACAACTGTGACCAACAATTAGAGAAAATGGCTCATTAAAGTGATAGTCATTTGTTTTTAAATGTTGTTTATACTAGAAAGCTATTTTACATCTTGCCTCACAAGGGATTTCTTATTCAATGTAGATTCACAACGGGGTCACAGTAGGCAGCTATTCTGAACACATGAATGCAAAGACTGCTTCTGGTTCAAACACTTACTTGAATATAGACGATCTAGGACAGAACTTGAAGCTGATTTAACACTTGATAAGAAATTATTGAAAATATGATGGTGGCTGTGCTACATAAGCACTCTGGAACAAAGACAATGAGTTCATAGGAGATACCAGAGTAGAAACTAAATAATCAGTCATTACCGAGTGCCCTATGTGTATAATGTTGTGTTACAGATTGTATAAGATGTACACTGGTACTCTTTGTATAAGATGTACAAACAGGTCAACATAAATACCAATGGGAAACATACCAAAAATATTCCAAAGATATTAAGAAGTATGGGGGTAACTCAAAAAATATTGCTTTAAAATTCTAGAAATCGTTTTTAAACAAAAATGTAAAAATGTGAAGCTATTGTTTCTCAACGTATTGCGCATTTAGGTCTATATGA
This sequence comes from Chrysochloris asiatica, assembly GCF_000296735.1. Classification (NCBI taxonomy): domain Eukaryota; kingdom Metazoa; phylum Chordata; class Mammalia; order Afrosoricida; family Chrysochloridae; genus Chrysochloris; species Chrysochloris asiatica. The sequence continues at coordinate 7,391,630 of NW_006408637.1, forward strand.
TTCTGAAGGCAGTGTTTCCATCTCTCTAACACCTTCCCCCACAAATTCTAGTCTATTCAGGGTACAACACAGCAGTTTTGGCATCTTCAAGAGACCCAGATCTGTTTCCTTTTAAATGTTCTTTGAGTTTGGGGAACTAAAAGAAGTCTGAAAGGGCAAGATCAAGGCTGTAGGGTGGATGGGATAAGGTTTCCCATGGAAACTCTCCTAGGACAGCCTTTATTGCCCTTGAAGCGATTGCATTGTCCTGATGGGAAAAAGTTCACTGGTGCAGCTTGCCTGGCCTTTTGTCCATCAATGCAGTTTCCCATTTTCTTTGCTTTTTAACTTTTTATTGTGAATTGGATGGATTGGTTTGCAGAACAGATCAATTTTCCATTCAACGATTCATACACATTTTGTTTCATGTCATTGATTGCAATCCCCACATGCAACATCATGGATCTCCCTCCTTCCAGTGCTTTCTATTTCCATTCCTCCTTTTACTTAGTCCTTCTGGACTCTGTCTTCAGGTAAATGCTGTCCTTTTGATCTCAAATTGTTGCTTATTCTATGGTGTGCATACCTGCCTACTGCAATTGTTCCCCTTATAGACCTGTTTACTGTTTGGCTGAAAATTGAGTCATCATAATAAGACTGTGTCCTTTGAGGAAATACCAAGATTTTCCCTTTGGAGTTTCCAAAACAGTCACCATGACCTTCTGACCTGTCTGCTTTGAATGTAATTGGCCTAGCAGATCCCTTCAGAAGCCACTCTTTTGATTAAGCCCATTGTCTTAAGACACTGTAAAGACACTAAGACAAGTTTACTACTAATATACGAACTAGAACTCTGTTAGAAATACTTTTGGACTTCAATTCATACAAAATAGCACAGGTGCTAGAAAATCAGTATGTCCTAGTTACCTTGTGCTGCTGTACAAAACAAATGACAAGTGAGTGGTTTTAAATAACAGACATTTATTTTCTGACAGTTCAAGAGCAGAGAAGTCCATACCTAGGTCATGGCTTCCCAAGCCTCTATTTCAGCTTCTAGTTACTCCCAATTTTTGGAGTTCCTGGGTTTGAAGATGCTCTGGCATTTGTTCTCCTCATCTCTTTTCTTGTGTCTCCGGGTGTATTCTGCTCTTCTTATAAAACAGATATGACTAAGTGTTGGACCCACCCTACTCTGATCTGACCTTGTTAACATAAGAAATAACCTATTTCCAAACAGGACATATTTACAGATTCCCGCATACCAATCCATAACACTAGGTAAGAGCTTAAGCAGGAAAACGGCCCATTAATTCAAGGAATGCTGTTTAAACCTATGACTCCCAGACAACTGTTGGAAGTTAGCTGCCATTTTAGGTGCCGACAGAAAAACAGACTTCTGTTTTCCACAAACCAACATTACCATAAACAGAGAAAACAGATATGTAGGAAACATAGGAAAATGGTTTTTCTATTTCCTCTCTTCCCCCTACCCAATACATAATACAAGTAAAAAGCAAAAAATGAATGTAAGTTTCCAAAGTTGTCTGATTGTTCAGGATCAGGAGGCTGAGAAGGGTTAAGAAGCCAGTTGGGAGTCCTCTTGTAACACCGATCTCTACAATATCATTGGAATAAATTTTGAAAAATGATGCCTATTAGCTCAGGTTTCCATATACAAATCTTACAAATGACAAGGCAGCACCTTTGGGAATTAAAACAAAACAAACCTAAACCAAAGGAAAAAAAAACCACCAAAAACAAGCCAGTGCCTTTTAGTATGCTGCTCTATCTAAAATGAGAATTTATTCAACACAGGGAGTAAGTTTAAGACGTATTCGATCAAATAATGCATAAAGTAGTGGTACCTACAGGGGTTCATTTAGATATAAAGCCATTTAATATACTTCTGTGACAAAGTGTCTTGTTTGTAAAATTGCAGGGGCAATTTGAAGAGAGAACAAGCATTACTGAAAAGTGAACACGATTTACACATTCTTTTAAGAACACTTCTGTTGGCAGACATGCATTATTATGTGAATCTGTTTTGAATATTAATATGAAAATCAACTTCCCCTTGGCCTCGCTGCATAATATAGAGAGCACTGCTTTGAAGGGTATCCAATTACAAGTCTGCCCATGTGTCCCACCCAAGATGGAATACAAGCTTTGGTTATGGACTCTGTTTTATAGTGAATGAGGAAAGACCTGGTTATAGCATCAGGAAATAGACAAGAAAATCCATATCCTGTGCTGAAAGAGTAAATAAAACAAATGAGAGAAGGATTTTTTTGTGGTTACATAGGAAGGGTTCTCACCCTACTCTTGGTGGTTCAGTGCAGCCAGTTTAATCTCTCCTCTCCTCAGACTCCATTCCCAAGTTCTGATGCTAGACATAGGAACCAACATCAGCAGTTTGGAGCAGGGACATTACATAGAAACTCTAAGCTTTTTCACAATGGCATTAATTTATAAAGAGTAGGTTCCATACTGCTACTAGGAATAACAGTTATTTGAAAATGAAAAGTGATTCTAAGAAATTCCTGTGTGGGACAATATGAAAAGAAATAACTTATGGGTGAACAGAATTACAGAATAGGAAAAGCACAGAAAACACAGGCAAAGCCATTGGAAGAAAATTTCCCTAACTATATGACAGATGAGAAGCTAAGCATTCAAGATTCTGGATAGACCCCAAAAGAAAATGATTAAGACATATCAAACTCTCCAAAATCAAATACAAGGAAAGAATCCTGAGAGCAGCTTGAGAAAAACCAAAGGTTACCTACAAAGGAGAACCAATAAGATTAAGCTCTGATTTCTCAGCAGAAACTATGCAGGTAAGAGGGAATGGTTATACATATACAAAACACTGACAGAAAAATGATTGCCAACCAAGAATCATATACCCAGAAAAATTGTCTCTCAAAAACGATGGTGAAATTAGAACATTTCCAGATAAACAGAAATCAAAGTAATTTGTAATAACCAGGTCAATTAAAAAAAAAAAATACTAAAGGGTGTCTTTGGACTGAAAACCAACAACAACAGACAACAACTTGACAAGACCACCCAGAATTCAATCTAGATATAGAAGTTTCCAGAGTAAAACAAACTTACAAGACTGAAAACAGGGAATCAGAGATATCAATTTATAATGAAAACAGCTACAAAGCAAAAAGAGGAGAAATGCAGTTACAGAATTTCCAGATGGTGAGGAATTCAAGTAGATTGCAAGACAAAACAGACAGTTTCAAACTGCAGTAGCAATTAATAAGTTACAGGGTTGTTGTTACTGTTGTTAAGTGTTGTCATGTCAGTTCCAACTCATAGTGACCCTGTATAGGGTTTCCAAGATGCAACTGGTGAGTTGCTATTCAAACCGACCTTGCAGTCCAGTGCATTATCTCACAGTGCCACACCAAGACTCCAATTACAGGGTAGCCTCAATGATAATTAATACACCTTTACATCAAATAAAAAAAAAAATGGGGAAACCATGAATATTTAGTAAGCATTAAAACAACAGCAATGAAGAAATTGACAAGAAAACACACAAAATTAATTCATCAGGGAGTTACATGGAACAAATAAGCAAGCAGCACCACACACACACACACACACAAACCCACAGTAATAAGAGTGTAATCAATTCATACCTATCGATAATTATACTAAATGTCAATGGATTAAATGCATCAGTCAAGAGACAGAGTAGCAGAATGGATAAGAAAACAGGATCCTTCAATACTCTGTCTACAACTTACACACAAAGACAAAATAAATTAAAAACAAAAGGATGGGGAAAAAATATATCAAGCTAATGGCAGTCACAAATGAACAGGATTGGCAATATTAATTTCTGATAAAATAGACTTAAAGAAAAAACCAACATAAGAGACAGAAAAGGATATTATCTTGTTTAAGTTTCATAACCGTATCTATGCTCTCCAATAAAAAAAGCCTCAAAATACATAAACCAAACTCTAATAGAACTGAAAATAGAAATAGACAACAACAATGGTAAGATATTTTAATATACCACTTTCTATATCAGTTCAAAACTAACAGCTGCTCCGCAGGAGAAAGATGAGGCTTTCTGCTCCCGTAAAGATTTATAGCCTTGGAAACCCTGTACAGGGTCGCTATGGGTCAGAACTGACTCGACAGCACTTAACAACAACAACAACATAAAGGACAGAACAACTAGAAAGAAACTCAACTAAGACAAAAAAGAGCTAAACAACACAATCAACCAACTTGACCTCATAGATTTATACAGAGCACTCAGCACAACAACAACACAATACACACTCCTTTCCAGTACATATGGACTATTATCCAGAATAGAGCACATATTAGTCAACAAAGCAAGCTTCAATAAATTTTAAAACAGCATACTACTACGAAGGATCTCTTCAGATCACAATGCAATAAAACTAAAAATTAACAATAGGAAGATCAAGGAAAAAATCAAATACCTGCAAATTGAATAACACCCTGCTTAAAAGCTACTGGGCAATAGAACAAATTTTATAAAAAATGAAATTGAAAAATTCCTTGAATCAAATGAAAACATAAATACAACACATCAAATCCTTTGTGACACAGCAAAAGTAGTGCTTACAGGGCAATTTATAGCAATAAATGTACACATACAAAAAGAAAAAAAGAATGAAAATTAACACCTTATTACAGCATGACCAACCATTAGACAAACAGCAGCCAAATAAGCCTACAGTCAATAGAAGTAAAGAAATAATAAAAGATTGGAGTCCTGGTGTGACACTGTGGAATAAATCACTGGACTACAAGGTCGATTTGCACCAAAATATCTGTGGTTCAAACTCACTAGCCATTCTTTGGATCATTATGAGTCAGAACTAACTCAATGACCCTTAAAAGGTCAACAACAGAGCAGAAAGAAATGAATTAGAAAACAGAATCAATTAGAAAAGAAGTTGGTTCTTTGAAAGGATTAATAAAATTAGTAAACCATTGGCAAATCTAACAAAAGAAAAGGAGAAAATGCAAATAAAACACAATGTGGGTGGCATCACAACAGAACCAAGAGAAATAAAAAGGATAATAGCAGAATACTTTGAAGAATTGTACTCCATCAAATTTGAAAATCTAGAAGAAATGACTACATTTTCAGAAAAACACAACATACCAAAAGTAACACAGAGTGAAATAGAAAATTTGAACAGACACATAACAAAAGAAAAAATTGACCAGGTCATTCAAAAACTCCCAGAAAAAAGAAAAAAAAAGTCCAGGCCCAGAAGACTTTACTGGTGAATTCTATCAAATATTCAGAGAAGAGCTGACACCAATTCTATTCAAACAATTCCAGACAATAGGAAAGGATGGAAAACTCCTGAATACATTTTATGAAGAGAGCATGTCCCTCATCCAAAACCAGGCAAGGACATCACTAAAAAAGAAAATTATTGAAAAATATCCCTCATGAACATAAATGCTAAAATACTCAACAAAACCCAAGCCTATAAAATTCAACAACATATCAAAAAAAGAATACATCATGACCAGTAGGATTCATACCAGGGACCCAAAGATGGTTCAATATTAGAAAAACAATCAATATAATCAGTAACATAAATAAAACAAGGGAAAGGGACCACACGATCATATAAAAAAGGCATTTGACAACATCCATTACTAGTACAAACATACTCAACAAAATAGGAATATAAGGGAAACTCCTCAATATAATTAAGACCATATTACAATTCCAACTGCTAACATTACCATCAATGGAGAGAAAATGAAAGCATTTCCTTTGCAAACAGGAATCAGACAAGGATGTCCTTTATTACCACTCGTAGTGGTTACGAATCGGGCTGCGAACCATAAGGTCAGCGGTTCGAAACTACCAGCCGCTCCGCGGGAGAAAGATGAGGCTTTCTACTCCCGTAAAGATTTACACCCTCGGAAACCCTGTAC
>NW_006408637.1:7397672-7401378 GCF_000296735.1 Chrysochloris asiatica
CCCACCCAAAGTCTTCCTTTAACTGGACAAAAGCCTGGTCTCAGCTTCAGTGAAGGTAGGAGAGAGGAAGACTGACCCAAAGACTAACGTTGCACTTTCTCTTAATACCTTGCTACATGATTTTATAGACTTATCTCTGGTTCTCCACAGGAACACCCAGAGAAATCCAATCTCCCTAGCAGATGTTCTTAGAATGAAATCTGTCTGTACAAGGTGCTGCTTGTGACTCAGAGTTCTTGTCACAGGCAGGGCTGGCTACCCTCACACTAGAAGGCTGGTGCTACTAAGTGCCACTGAGTCAGTTCCAACTCACAATGACCCTGTCTAGAGTTTTGGAGGAGTGGCAGGTGGGTTCAAATTGCTGATGTTGTGCTTAGCAGTCCAGGGCTTATCCTACAGCACCATGCCAATACGCCTACTTTTGTTGTTGTTGTTGTTACATGCCGTTGAGTTGGTTCCAACTCATAGCAACCTTATATAGGGTTTCTGGGAAGTGGTTGGTGAGCTTGAACCACTGATCTTGCAGCAGTAACCAGCGCATTAATCCGCAGCGCCACTCCAAGACTCCTGGATTTTAAAAATGAGTGGCTGGGACTTTCAGTTGCTTAATATCAGAGCATGAAATCGCAGCTCACTTAACATTAACAGGACAGGAACCTCAATCCCCTAAATAAAACAAAGTCAGGTAAAGCACGCCCTTGCACAAGCTCAGTGAGGGACAGGATGAACTATAACGCTGCTTAAGAAAAACAATTCAGCTGCATGAAACAAGGCAGAAAACCTTGTGGAGCAGCTCTACCTTGACAGAGGTGGATATTTACTAAGTGGGAACTGACTCGACACAGCTGACAACTGGTTTAAGTGAGTTACGTCAATTTCACTCGAATGCAGCTGTCTCATGGAATATGTAGAGACACGAGAATTGAAGGCAGTATATGAAGCACTGTGGATTAAAGCTCTAGACTGCAAAGTCAGTTTGAACTGCAAGGTCGGTGGTTCAAACCTACCAGCCGCTCCTCAAAAACTCTATACAGGGTTGCTATGGGTCAGAAACAACTCGACAGCACACAACAACATAGGAAAAAAACAACTTATCAAATAATGCATAATGAATAGTACAGTTTAAATATAACACACACACAGCCAAGGAGTCTACATATTTCTGGGTGCACATAAATGGTATAGGTGTGGCGCTGTGGGTTAATGCGCCAGACTGCAAAGCTGTTTGAACTGCAAGGTCAGTGGTTCAAGCTCACCAGCTGCTCCTTGGAAACCCTATACAGGGTCACTATGGGTCAGAATCGACTCAACAGCACTCAGCAACAACATAAATGGTATAAATGGATAGAAATGAGATCACAAACCAAATTAATAACAGTGGTTATTTCTGAAGCACGGGAGTTTCATTATTGGAAGTGGATGAAGGAAACTTGTGATTTTTATTCTATATGTAATGACGGAATGTCTTACTATGCAAACAGAAACCACTTGCTGTCAAGTTGACTTTGACACATGACCACGCCGTGTGTATCAGAGTACAACTGTGTTCCTAAGGTTTTCAGTGCTGAGTTCTCCAATGTAGATTGCCAGGAGTTTCTTCTCAGTGTGCTCAAGGTACACTTGAACGCCCGACCTGTCAGCTGGATGCATTAACTACACCCCACATGGACTCCTGAACAAACATATACATATATTGCCAGCGTGAGTGAAAAACAAAACAAAATGAATAATTGGACGTGGAACTTTCTGGTGCCTGAACAACTCTGTAGCATGTTAGAAGCCTCTGGAAGAAAATCTCTTATCCATCCTCCCAACCCATCATGCCAGCGTTTCATGCACTTCTTTTCTAGCTCTTATCCCTTGCTTGTCTCTCAGTTGAACCGTGAGGCCGTTACGGGCAGGGAACAAGCCTGCTTGCATCCTGTCCCTCCAGCAGGTAGAACACAGTGCCCGGAACTAGCAATGATGACTGACTAGCTGAACGCATAGATGGCATGAAGCAATGCTTGCTCTTATACAGCACACTCAAAGAGGTCTGGGGACTAAGGGGCAACAACCTAATAATGCCCTCTGAGGACAACAGCAGACTGCTGAGCTGTCAGGGCCAGGGCTTGTTTACAATTAAGTAGCTGCTTCATGTCTAGGCTCTTCAAACAAGACTTGATAGCACTTTACCTTTGCATAGACTTAAAAATATATACAGTCTACAAAGGAAAGCAGGCTTTCACAAGGACTTCTCCCTGCTTTCAAGGCCTGTATGTGCCACACTTTCATATCCAGTAAATCAATGTATCTGCTTTCACTGCCTCCATTTCCATTCTCTATCCCAGGGCTTTCCAGCTCACTGTCTGCCTGCATGGGTTACAACAGCACCAAGATACTGAGCACTGGGTAACCTAGTGGGACCTGGGCCAATTGTCTTTCTTCTGACCCAGAGGGTCGACACGTTTTCTCATTTGCTATCTCCCATGGCATGAAAATTTCTGGGCAGCTCTGCCCATACTGAGAGCTGATGACTCCCAAGTCACAACTGACCTCTTCCCTGCCCAGCAGAGCACTGTACTTTCTGAAATGCTGCTTTACTCTCCTGGCCTACCCACTGTCCTCCGCTACACTCACATGACTGGTGTGATGAGGACTCTAAAAGCTTTGTCTTCTCTCCCACGGACACTTGAGCCCCTCCCTCCCTGGGCCTGCCTGACTGGACAGTCTAAATCCTTCTGCTTGGCAGGCTCCCTAGGTGCTGTCTCCCCTCATGAGGTCCTTCACGTGTCGTTCTAGTTCCACGACACTTTCCATGAAGCCACAACTGACATTGTCAGTTCTGCCTTTTCTTAATCCTCACAGCCCTTACTGAATTTCAGGTGTTGTTGTTGTTAGTGCTGTGGAGTCGTTACGACTCATAGTGACCCTGTACAGGGTTTCCGAGGCTGTAAATCTTTACGGGAGCAGAAAGCCTTATCTTTCTCCTGTGGAACCGCTGGTAGTTTTGAACTGCTGACCTTGCAACTTTCAGGTACGGTAGACTCAAATGGCACAAGGGTCTGGCCAAAATCAGAAAATCAAAACTAAGCCCATTGCCAGCAAGCTGACTGACTCACAGTGTCCCAGGTAGAACTGCTGTTTAGGGCTTTCATGGCCATAAGACCCACAGAAGCAGACTGTCAGGTCCCAGTAAGAGAGGCCGGGACTCTGGAAGCAGTGGAAGTATGTGGCTGGCACCTGCATGATGACTTTCACATTGTATCCTTTAAAAATACTGATTTTTAAAAAGCAAAACTAATAGGAACAAAAAAGGGAGAACAGAGAATAAACAAGATGGTGGATCGGGTGGACGTATAGCAGAGAGCTCCGCCAACAACAACACAGAATACCCAATGAAGCAGCCTCAGGGGATGGTCCCAGAACTCTGAACCACATATAAAGGAATACTTAGAAGGTTGGAAGGCTCACAGCTGGGGGATTTCATGGCAGAAGCAAGAAATCTATTACTTTGTAGTCCGGGACGCTCAGCTGCTCCAGGAGCCGCCATCTTGGGTGAGACCACGTGGGGGAAGGATCGGAGCGGCCACAGACTCCTGGCAGAACCACAGAGATACAGGTGTGGACATTCCTCTCTTTTGGTAGCTGTTCATTGGTCCCTTGCTGTCTGCGCACCTACATTCGGGTGACTATAGAGGTGCCTGAGCTAGTGGGCAGCCCAGCC
>NW_006408637.1:7412238-7414002 GCF_000296735.1 Chrysochloris asiatica
CGGGAGAAAGATGAGGCTTTCTACTCCCGTAAAGATTTACACCCTCGGAAACCCTGTACAGGGTCGCTATGGGTCGGAACCGACTCGACAGCACTCAACAACAACAACATTCAATACTGTGGTGGAAGTCTTCACCAGAGCTATAAGGCAAGAAAGGGAAATTAAAGACATCCAAATTAGCAAAGAATAAGTAAAACTCTTATTTGCCAATGATATGATCCTGTACATAGAAAATCTCGAAGACTCAGCAAAAAATTATTGAAACTCATTGAAAGACTCAGCAGAGTAGCAGGGTACAAGATCAATACACAAATATCAGTTGGATTCTTATTCTTGAATAAAGAAAACACTGAAAAGGAGATTAGGAAAACAATACCATTTACAACAGTCACTCAAAAGATAAAGTACTTTGGAATAAGTCTAACCAGAGAAACAAAAGACCTATACAAATAAAACTACAAAACACTACTACAAGAAACCAAAAGAAACTCACAAAAATGGAAGAATATACCATGCTCATGGATAGAAAGAGATAACAATGTGAAAATATCAACACTACCCAAAGCAATCTATAGATATAATGCAATCTCAACTCATATTTTAACATCATTCTCTTAAAATATGGAAAAAAATGATCACTCACATTATATGGAAAGGAAAGAGACTTTGGATAAACAAAGCATTGCTTAAGAAGAACAACATTGGAGGCCTCTCACTTCTTGATCTTAAAATCTACTACATAGCCAAAGTGGTCAAAAAGCCTGGCACTGGTACAGCAAAAGATATATAGATCAATGGAACAGAATTGAGAACCCAGAAGTAAATCCATCCACATGGTCAACTGGCACAACATAGTCCACAAAGGCAATATTCTACATCCTACTTCGGTGAATAATGTCTGGAATCTTAACAGCTCATGAGCAGTCATCTAAGGTAAACTATTAGTCTCTCCGTGTGGGAAAGAAAGAAGGAGGATGAGAATTGAAGATACTTCGAAACAATTAGTCCAGTGGACTACTGGAACATGTGAACATCAGTCTCCATGATGCTGAGACCAGAAGAATCAGACGGTGCCCAGCTACCAGTACCAACAGCTATGAAAGGGATCACATTAGAAGGTCCCACATAGAGTGGGGGGAAACATGTGTAACAAACTCAAAATTATTTAAAAAACAAAAAAGGGGGGGGGGATACTTATTGGTCAGAAAGAGACTGGACTAAGGTCTTGAACACCCTTCAGGCCTAGAAAGGAACTCACTCTCTTGACCCAGTTTTCAGCCAAAGAGCAGATAGGTATATAAAGCGGACAACAACACTAGTAAGGTCTGCTCACCATGGAATGATCATTCAAAATCAAAAAGGCAACATTTACCTAAGGACAAAGTTGAGAAGGGGTGGGAGGAGGGTGGAATGTGACTAGGAAGCCCAGAGAAAAAGTAGAATAACTCTTATTATATGGAAGGGATTGCAATCATTGAGATGAAACAAAATACATGATTTTTAAAAAACATAAACTGATGATTTTGTCTGTAACCCTCCACTGAATTCACAATAAAAAGTTTAAAAAGGAAGAAACAGACTGGGGGTCTAAGCTCTATCTATAATAGGGTTTCTATGGGCAAATCTGCTGCACAGGAACTTTTTAAAGTACTGAAGAACAGAGATGTCATAGCTTGAGGACTAAGGTGAGCCTGACCCAGGCCATGGTGTTTTCAATAGCCTCATATGGATGCGAAAGCTGGACAGTGAATAAGGAAGATCGTA